>NC_092237.1:58468707-58521207 GCF_036320965.1 Panulirus ornatus | reverse complement strand
TTTGCCATGGGCCAGAGAGAATTCTCGTAACACACTCTACAGTAAGATTATCAATACATAAAAGAACGGTCACGAAAAGCTAATAGAACCATAAAAGCAATATTCCGAATATTTTGACAAATACTAACGAATCTTTAAATTTTCAGGGCATGAAAATTCCTGTAATGAAAGTATTGGAACGTAGAAATTTACTCAATTTTTTTTTTATATATATATGTATCTGGCCCCAGCTTGTGCCCCAGAATTTATAGATAATGTAACTATATTTACTCTTGGAAATGATAATTGATAATTCTCATTAGTTCGTATGAACATTCGCTGGTATTACGACCTTAATAATTCTCATTAGCTCGTATGAACATTCGCTAGTGTTACGACCTCTTGTGTTTAAGCTTCAACTTTCCTACCAGGTATATTCTAAGTTTATTTCCCTGCTTCTCATTCCTTGAACTCTCCCTGTGAACACCACCACGTCTATGTAAATCTAAGACATCAACTTCCCTTTCACATCACCACCCCAAAAAAAAATAAAATCCCCCCCCCCACCCTCACCCCTAATCTATTTCCCTTCAACCCTGGATTTTTCCATGATACTTTCGACCCATTTCATGAATTGCCCTCCTTTCCAATCCTCGATCTTCTCCTCCTTCCTGTAAATGGTCCTCCGTCACTATTTTCCCCCCCCTAAGACATGACCGTTAACTAATTTTTTTTCCCCCTTTGGAGCATCCCTATTTATCAGCGTCTTCGTCTTCTTAAAAGACGCCAATTACGTGGCCCTTCTGGCGGGTAGCACCTGCCGGTAACCATACCTGTCTTACCTGGTATCATCCCTTAATTACTTTTTTCCCCATTGATGATAACCCCATCATTAAACAGTCATCTTAGTCCTAATTTCCCCTCCCTTCACCTGTATCTCCCTGCGTAACTGCTGCCACTTGACGTCCTCAAGAGACGGAAATCTTGTAAAAGTCTTATCTCCATACACACCACACACACACACACACACACACACACACACACACACACACACACACACACCATCCGTCTGTCGAACTCCCTCCTCAACTCCTATTTGTATCCAGTAAGTCGCTCCCTGCAGAAGGACAGGAAGTCACATACAGATGCACACACATATAGATGCAGTTCTTTGTATTCGTTTGCACTCCCTGCATGGTGATGATATCTCTCACTCCACGTGACTCCCTCATCGTAACCCTTGGTTTCATTTCTCACCAGAGCCTCCATAAGCACTTTATATTATCCTGTAGTCATCTATCCTTTTTTTTTTTTTATATCATGACTCACTCTGAGAGCTTCGTCCTCAATTCATTCTTCTTAACAGCTCCTCTTCTCTATCCCTCTTGAGGATAGAGTTCTGAGATGGCATTGGTGTTTGGAGAGGACGAGGTGCCGAGATGATGACGGAAAAATGTGTAGATGAGAGATGAAGTTAGCAGGGGGAGAGGAAACTAAAGGCGAAGGTGGAGAAAAGATGAGGGTGTGTGAGGGTTGAGAGGTGAGTTGAGCGTGTAGGAGTTTGTATGGTGTAGTGCGAGGACTGGGAGGCACTAAGGAGGATCTAATATTATACAACTCCCCTTCGTACGTTGTCCAAAACACCAGTTGAGGACGAACTTCAGGATGGCTCTGTGATCCAACATTTTCCTGGAGAATGAAACTTGGCCAGATTGGTGGAGTGTGAGGGGGCGGTGGATGGCTTAAGTTTGGCATGGCTTTAAGTCTTGGTCACCGGAGAGAAGTGAGGTTCCCTCGTGCAACGGTAGTTTTTGTCTGTAGGTCTGACTGTAGTGAAGGTAACTCTTGGTTCCTTAAGAGACTTAGAGTACTTATAGTAATGACAACTCGGATGGTAGTGATTATAACAGTTGTGTCTGTGGCAGAAATAGAAACGGTAATGATAGATGTTGTGGGTGTAAACAGTCAGCTGTTTGTGACAAGTGAACACCTCCTCCTCGAAGAAAGTGAGCTTTTCGATGCTCGAGGAGGAGCTCAATTATAAATGACCCACCCTACGTCACTGAGAACGAACCCCATTGAAGATTTGACCTCCAACTGGTGCACGCAACCAACCCCCGACTGAAGAATAACCTGAAACCCTCCTGAAGAAGAGGTTAAACCCTCCTGAAGAAGAGGTTGAACCCTCCTGAAGGAGAGGTTGAATCTTCTTGAAGATGCCCAAAACAAACACCACTCAAGGCTGACTACACAGTGACCCTCACAACCACCTCTGCTGAAGACCCGCCAACATTTGCAGCGCTCCCGGTGTTTCCCTGCTGAGTGCTAGTCTTAGGTGGTGGTAGCGATGATGATGAAAACGATGATGCTACTAGCTTCGAAGTCGACGAAGGTATAGTGGTTTGAACGATGGTGATGATGCCGATAGATAATGCTGAAGAAAGTCGACATTAGGAAGAAGAGAGTAAAGCATACGTATGATAGACTTACCTAAAGACCAAGTCTTCGAGTACCTCATTGGTGTCTGGAGTCATAGAGTAATGAGGTGTCGTTAGCTGGAAACCCGTTTGAGGATGGATGAGCCCCGGACTCCACAACACACACACGTACGACAGTTTCTCCCGGCACAAAAACAAAAACTCTGGCAGCAAGCGTAGCCCAACTTGAGCCACGCTGTCGAGGGCTGGAGTCTTGGGTTTATCGAAGACATCTGTGACCCCAGACCACCGAATGGCGTCTAAACAAAAGCTATTGTAATATTTTCCTTGAGTGGGAAGTTGGAGTAACACACACACACACACACACACACACACACACACACACACACACACGCTCCGCAGGAGTTCGTACTTAATGACTTCATTTCACCCAGTCATCAAGGAAGAGGAATAGAGGGAGTTTGTTTCCTTCTTCCTGTCTTGTTCCTCCTCTTCCTCTTCCTCTTCCTCTTCCCCTCTCGTTGTCTACCTTCTCTTCCTCGCCCTCACCAGCAGATGATCTACTGGGGGGAAGGAGGGGGGTGGGGGGGAAGAAGAATTTAGATGTGATCAAAATGGATCACTATGCCTCGTTTATATCTCATGGGCGGAATATGGTATCCTTTCAAAACATAGAGAGAGAGAGAGAGAGAGAGAGAGAGAGAGAGAGAGAGAGAGAGAGAGAGAGAGAGAGAGAGAGAGAGAGAGAGAGCACCCCGTCCACGCAAGTTCCCAGATAAAACCTGAAGTGCGATGAAAAGTGAGTGGATAGTGCAGAATTCCCTAGGGAGGCAACAGTGACGAAGCGGGTGATCTTGGTGGTTTAAGGTGGGGAATGGTCGTGCATATATCCCTGACTGGGCTAAATCAAGAGAGAGAGAGAGAGAGAGAGAGAGAGAGAGAGAGAGAGAGAGAGAGAGAGAGAGAGAGAGAGAGAGAGAGAGGAACGTATGTGTGTGTGTGTGTGTGTGTGTGTGTGTGTGTGTGTGTGTGTGTGTGTGTGTGTGTATGTGTTTCTGTTTACAGATGCAGACACCAGTGAGTGACTGAACAGACATTGTCATTAACTGATGGACAGATAGGCAGACAGATGGATGATGGTCAGACAGACAGACAGATGGATTAACAGACTGACACAAGTTATGTTGGGAACACAAACAGAGTACCAGGAGAGGAGGAGAGGATCCGGAGAGCAGATGCTAAATGCCTTGTACGTTGATGACTGGGGTGTTGATGATGAATGGTGTGTTGATGACTGGTTTGTTGATGATGACTGGTGTGTTGATGATGTCTGGTGTGTAGACGACTGATGTGTTGATGTCTGCAGACTCCTTGCATATTAATACCAGATGTATTGATGCCCTGCATTTTGACGCTAGGTATTTTGATGAACTGGTGTATTGATGACAGGTATTTTTGCTATCTTGTGTATTGATGCCAAGTATATTGATGTCTGACACCTGGTGTATTGAGACCTGGCACTGTAGGGCCTCGGCGCCTCACCAGTGCCAGCAGCAGTGTGGTGGAGGGTCCACTTTTTCCCCGACTCGTCTTCCTCAGACATTTGTGTTTGAGGATGATGGAATCCATTTTCGGTAAGGCTCCATTGTTGTTTTCCTCCTGCCCCCCCTTTTTTTTATTGCCTTCTTCTACCCCCTCCCCTTCCTACCCTTCCTCAAACTCCTCTTCTTCCCTCTCTCTTTCTTCTTCTTCTTCTTCTTCTTCCTCTTCTTTCTTCTTCTTCTTCTTCTTCTTCTTCTTCTTCTTCTTCTTCTTCTTCTTCTTCTTCACAACCACCTCCATACTCGTTCTAATCGCCATCCTACATCTATCGCATCTTCACTGCTGTCCTTCCCACTACCATTTACGTATTCCATAAGGAGATGGATCCACACGACAATCCATCTCCTATCCCATCCATCCGTCCCTCAACTATCCGCCTCCTATCCCACCTTCATCCATCGTCCTCTACAGCCACCTCTGCCATCCTTCCCCAGAAAGAGACAGTGTTGACAATTACCACCTTTTGGAAACAGGCTGACGAAGACGTCCCCTCTACAAAACTTTTCTAAGAACATTCCCTCACTGTGAATAGCTTCATTACTTACATTCTTGTGCTAAATAGGTTCGTAATGCTCATAATACTTCATTAGACTTATAGAAACGTTAATACATTTTTTTTCCATCGTGATACTTGCATTGAGGTTTCAATAAGTTTCATATGTTTGTATCAATATAGGTTGGATCCTCTGTTGATTGTCTTTTGGAATATGGCACAAAGGCATTCAGACAGCAGTAGACCATTGGACCCTAACTCAGTTATCTTTCAGTGTTCTCAATACCATTGATGGTCTCATCGGTAGGTTGAAACCTCCCTTGTTAGTTGATGAGATATTTTAGTGTTGTGGGCTTTTGGTTGTGAGCTTCTCATCATGGGATATACTCGTAGTGGACTTTTAGGTTTTTATGTGTCTCACTGCAAGGTAGAAGAAGACCACCCCTTCCCTCGAAGACACCTTTTTGGTTTTATGCCTTACTGTCATGTAGAAGAAGAAGACTCCCCCACCCCACCCGAAGACCTGTTTGGTTTTATGCCTTACTGCAAGGTAGAAGAAGAAGACCCCATGAAGACCTGTTTGGTTTTATGTCTCACTACAAGGTAGAAGAAGAAGACCCCATGAAGACCTGTTTGGTTTTATGTCTCACTACAAGGTAGAAGAAGAAGACCCCATGAAGACCTGTTTGGTTTTATGTCTCACTACAAGGTAGAAGAAGAAGACCCCTCGAAGACCTGTTTGGTTTTATGTCTCACCACAAGGAAGAAGAGAAGACCCCCGAAGAAGACCCCCGAAGACCTTTATTGTTTTGTGTCTCACTTCAAGGTAGAAGAAGAAGAAGATCCCATGAAGACCTGTTTGGTTTTATGTCTCACTACAAGGTGGAAGAAGAAGAAACCCCCCCAACCCACCCTCCTCGAAGACCACGAGGTATATCTTAGTCCTGATGAAGGATTTCTATCCGACATCAAAGATTACTGCCTTTCCTCCTCCTTGGCGCGCGCCCATGGACATCTTAAGATTCTCGGCACAATTGCAAAAATCCAGTTGAAAACTTGGGATTAAAAATCACAAAGTAAAATTAGAACAACTGCCACCATCTTCGTACTCACAGCATGATTAAACTTTGGTCAACAAAAACGTAAAGTTCGTGAACAAAAATTTTTTTTTTTTTGACCACCCTCCCTTTCCCTCCTCCTCCTCCTCCTCCTCCTCCTCCTCCTCCTCCTCCTCCTCCTCCCCCCCCCTCCTCCTCCTCCTCCTCCTCCTCCTCCTCCTCCTCCTCTAGCTCAAAAGTTTTCTTGGAGGTGCATTTTGGAGGTGCCTCTCCGTCAGTAGTTCTTCTGACGGTGAGGAAGTCTTCGTGGCGGTGGCAGCGGGGGTTGGTGGCCGAACCGAAGCTTCTCTCTCTCTCTCTCTCTCTCTCTCTCTCTCTCTCTCTCTCTCTCTCTCTCTCTCTCTCTCTCTCTCTCTCTCTCTCGGACGCGAAATACCAGCCAGACGTAAATGGTGGACCTACCTCCACTGCTATGGAGAGAGAGAGAGAGAGAGAGAGAGAGAGAGAGAGAGAGAGAGAGAGAGAGAGAGAGAGAGAGAGATGGGGACTGACTTCATCCCAATTTCTTGTAAGGCTCTGTGTGTGTGTGTGTGTGTGTGTGTAATGTTCGTGATGGAACGCAAGACGTGGAAGTCCCACACATCACGAGCGGCTCGGGAGTTCAAACTGGATTAGATCAGCAGTGATAAACGAAGACACTGTGAACAGTGACACGCACGCACGCACGTATGGCACTGTCGGTGAACTAAAGGATGTCTTGTGTATACGATGGGAGAAGTTACCATCACTAGATAACATTGCGATAATGATGTCGTAAATATAGCCTTTATTTTCATCTGGTTCGAGACGGAAGCCCATAATTAATATCTACGTTATCATGATGACTCATCACCTGTCTAACTTGGTCTACACTTGCGAATTACGACCCACTACGACCACAGGCAGCTACGTCGACCCATACGTAGCTAACACTGACTTGGTACCATTACGACCAACAGCAGCTCACTAGTTAGAATCCACTGTGCTCTTTTCCTGTGTTCTCCCACTTCTGCGTGTGCTCACTTGGGTAGGGAGGAGCTTCTCAAAGAACTTAGGGACGTCGATCATCCTGGTGTAGAGACACTTTGAGTCTAAGTTTGTGCCTCCATCTTCAGTCTGGCATGTGGTTTTAAGTAGATATAGTGTGCTCACTTGGGCAGGGAGGAACTTCTCAAAGAACTTAGGGACGTCGATCATCCTGGTGTAGAGACACTTTGCGTCTAAGTCTGTGTCTCCATCTTCAGTCTGTCATATGGTTTTAAGTAGATATAGTGAGCTCACTTGGGCAGAGAGCTTCTCTTGAGAAAGTGAACTTAGGGACGTCGAACATCATGGTGTAAAGACACTCTGAGTGTAAGTTTGTGAACGTCCATCATCCTGGTGTAGAGACACTCTTGAATGTAAGTGTGTGTCTCCATCTTCAGTCTGTCATGTGGTTTTAAGTAGATATATTCTCAGGACTGTCGTTCGAATGACTGGAGATGATTTTCAGGTCTCATAGTGCGTCGTTTGGTTCATGTCTGCAGTGGATAAGTTGACGACATTCAGTGGCAAGCGAGTGTGTGTGTGTGTGTGTGTGTGTGTGTGTGTGTGTGTGTGTGTGTGTGTGTGTGTGTTTGTGTGTGTGTGTGTGTGTGTGTGTGTGGAGCTGCTCATAACCCAGTTAGATTGATTAACTTGGGAGGTCTTTTTAAGAGTTAAGTTGGGAGAGGAGGTAAACCTTTATCCGTTTTCTGTCTGAAAGGGGAGACTCCTCCTCCCCTAGCGCCATCCAGAACCCTCGAAATCCATTTATTAGGCAGTAACGTGAGACGATAAAAGTAAAACTGCAAATTTTATCTCTAACTTTTTTCCCCCGAAATCTTGTCATCGAGCGATAGATCTTGGGCATGGCGGATAGGGTAGAAATATCCGGTTCATCAGGAGGCTTTACTGAATCATTTTTTTTTCTACCTCTCTTTCTCGTAAGTGGGTGTCAGGGTGGAAGGCCAGGGAGGTGGGAAGGATAGTTGGAAAGAAGGAAGAATAAGGGAGGGAGGAGGACAGGAAAGAGGACAGAGGAAAGGTATAGTAAAGGAATGGGGTTACGTGTGTGTGTGAGAGAGAGAGAGAGAGAGAGAGAGAGAGAGAGAGAGAGAGAGAGAGAGAGAGAGAGAGAGAGAGAGAGAGAGAGAGAGAGACCGGGGGCGGGGAATACAGATGGGGACGAAATGATATTGATGGAAGAGGACATAAGAAAGGTGGCTAAAGAAGGAAGATTAAGAAAGAGTAGTTTGGAAAGGCAGTTGAAGGAAGGAAAGAGATGGGAGGGAGGGAATATGGGTGAAGGAAGGAGAGGGAGAATGGGGGAAGGGGAGCTTAAGTAGACCTGTCACTCTACTGAATTAAAACGAAATGGTCGTGTTTACGTGAGTAATCCTCTACATTCCTCACTCCTCTCCTGCAGGAGGCTAGTCAGAGGACCTTCCTCACTAACCCATCCGTGAGACTCGAAGTCCAGGACTCTACTTGAGGAGCTCTGTGCCCTGACTCTACTTAAAGGAGCTCTGTGCCCATGACTCTGCTTCAGTAACTCTACTTGAGGAACTGTATGCAACGGGTTCTAATTATTCAGGGGCTCGTGTCTCAATACCTCTGGCTGAGGAGGTTTGTGATCAAGAGGTCTACCTCAGCAGCTCCTTCGTCAGGAGTTCCACGTCAGGGTCTTCGTGTAAGAGGCTTCTGCCTTCGTCAGTGCCCAAGTCTTTGTTAAGCGGTTCTGCGTCAGTACCTCTGCGTCAGTAGCTGTGGGTTGTTGCTTCCACCTCATCTCTCGTCGTCTGTAGAAGCTGTAAAGAGAGACAGACGACATTCTTCTGGATTCATGTTAATGCCATCAGTGCTGGGTGTTGATAAGCTTGACCTGACGTGACTGATGGAACCAGTCTAAGCTACTAAGCTTGATCTGTCGACCGTGATGTGCCAAGCTTGATGGATCAAACTTTTGATCTTTCGGCCATAGATCCATCAAGCTTAACTGCAGAGCCGATCTTTAATTTGCAAATCCTTATGTACTACCAAGCCAACAGATTTGCTGCTGGGTTTGGTCTTCTCTTCATGAGCGTGTCTGGTCTGATGAACTTTGGTCTTCGTGGCTTTGGCTTTTCGGGCTGGATCGTCGGGCTTTAAAGTGCCATGTGTGACCCGCCCCTCTGGCCCCAGGCATCCCCGCCCGGGCGTTTGATAAGGGCATCATGTAGTATTTATACTCAGCCTGACGGGAGTAAAATTAACTTGGAAGGCATTCCAGACGACCCACCGACCCCCCACCTCCTACATCCCCCTTTTGAGGCCCTTTCTCCCTCGCCCTCCTCTCGCTGCTCCCCAGGGCTGGTGGGGGAGAAGAAGGAGAGGGAAGGTATTGGGTTTTGAAGAATAGTTATAGTTTAGGAAAATCTTCAAGATGTGGTGATTAGATGGGAGGCATCACATGTCCTCTCGCTAATGGAAGGTGTTCGTGATCGAAGGTTCGCTGAAGGTTTGTTATTTGAAAGCTTTTTATTTTGGGGGGTTGTTCCTAGTGCCCTATTTTTAAAGGCTAATGTATGCTAGACCTGGTATGCTGCCGTTGTTAAAGAACTCTTAAAGGTTAGGTTAGGTCATTACTTGCAGGTGGCCCTTCATAACGTGTGATAAGGTGATGGGTGGGTCTTTGGGATGGCGTTAAGAGCGGTTCTGTTGAAGTTATATAACCAAAACACAGCCTTACGAATTTAACAAAAGGATTCTCTGTTGCTTTTAAAATGTTCTTGTTGTATATTGGATCTGAGTATTTTCATTTTAGAATTCTTTCTCATATTATGATTTTGTTTTGTGTAGGGTAAGCCACGACGGTCTCAGAGGGTAAGATAAGGTCTACCCTCCTTCCCAAGTGGTTAAGGTAAGCTTAGATGTACCCGGTTCAGTGGGGGTAAAATAAGGAAAGGGCAAGGTTACATCCTCCTGCAAGGGATGAGGTAAAGTTACGTAAGGTAAGGTACAGTAAGGTAAGGTAAGGTAAGGAAAAGTAAGGTACGGTAAGGATAAGGTAAGGTAAGGTAAGTTAAGGTAAGGTAAGGATAAGGTAAGGTAAGGTAAGGTAAGAATGAGGTAAGGTCAGGTAAGGTAAGGAAAGGAAAGGAAAGGTAAGGTAAGGATAAGGTAAGGTAAGGTAAGGTAAGGTAAGGTAAGGTAATTTAGAGTATAACCCAGTCAATACATACTTGATCATTATGTTGCTTCTATCGTCCCCTCCAGACTACACTCCTCAGCTCCCGTCATTAGTGTACACAAGTCAGAATACACTTGACTTGGGCTATGTTTCGCTAGGTATCCATGCATTACGTACGACTCTGGAAAAGTTAGTAAACTTTGATGGTCATCTCCCAAAAATCATTGCCGGTTCTCGTAAGTGTAATGGAAAAGAATTTACCAAAAGTTTTCTTTTTTTTTCTGTCGTATTAGAATGTCCATTTCCATGTCCTCATCCATGGGGAATGAGGTTTCAAGCCCTTATTCTGTGTCAGTCGACTGGATCCTCCAATCAAGGTACTAATAGGTCAACTGTGCATTATAGATAAGTTTGTGTGCCTCATTAAAAGATACGAGGCTGTAGATCTTGTATTACTGAAACAAAAACACAAAAAAAAGATGTTTTTTTTGTTTTACAATATATACATATACAGAACTTCACTGGCCTCAATCATTCACGAAGTTTAGATCTGTATTTCTGGAGCTTCACCAACAACAGCAGTTGTAAAACACGGATCAATATCGAACAAGTTTTGTTTTAGGGAACGTATAGACATTTTCACGTGGGACGTAAGGGAGGGAGGAATACAGGAGACGAATTCTTGATATGACGTTTCTTAATCACACTCATCACATTTATCCTCTGTATACTACTGTCTCCTTTAGGACAGAGGTAGCTGGATGGTAGACAGATACGTTCGTTGACAGTACACGAGATGATGACGGTGGATACGTATCAGAATTTATCTAGAGATTGTGATGTGATTCTGGATGTATTAAACCCGACTCTCTCCCTGAGGCGGGTTGAGAAACAGTTGGTAGATAGAGCCGAGAGGTGGGTTGGGGGTGGTGTCTGTGTCCCTCACCCTACTGTCATCACTGGTCACCCCTGTTATCCGTCGGAGGGGCTGCGGAGAGAGGGAGGGAGGCTGCGGAAGGAGGGAGGGACGGAGGGAGGGAGGGAGGCTGCGGAGGGAGGGAGGCTGCGGAGGGAGGGAAGGACGGAGGGAGGCTGCAGAGGGAGGGAGGGAGGCTGCGAGGCGATGGGGACAATTAAGAAGATCATGGCCTCTGTGGTGACGATTACTGCACTTATCTGACTGACGGAGGGAGGTGGAGATCCACGACGCCGGAATCGTCGGGTTACGACCCCGACCCGTGTCATGAATACCCGACGCACGTATGATATGCAAGATGCATACACGACACACACACACACACACACACACACACATACACACACACACACACACACACACACACACACACACACACACACACACACACACACGCACACACACACACACACACAGCGTCCGGAACTTTTCATTAGGCATTCACTGCAGCTGCTTTCTGTACCTTGGTATCTGTGTGTGTGTGTGTGTGTGTGTGTGTGTGTGTGTGTAGAGGGGGCGGCGGGCGCCTCTCTGTCATTAACTGGTTTGAACAGGGTATTATTTGTTAGCCGAGGCGGAAGCACAAATGGGAGTTGGCACAAAGTTGAGCTGGTGTGTGTGTGTGTGTGTGTGCGTGTGTGTGTGTGTGTGCGTGTGTGTGTGTGTGTGTGTGTGTGTGTGTGTGTGTGTGTGTGTGTGTGTCGGAGCTGCTAACAACATTACTGTTGCAGGAGAGAAGTTTGTGTTGTCTGGGTGCCCCTGGAAGGGCAGGGAGTTGCTGCTTTGTAGATCCTGAGGGAGGGGGGAGGGTGGGGTGTGTTCTGGTTCCTCATCTCAGAATCTAAAAGTCGTCTTGGCCTTCGTCGTGTCATCATCCTGGTCACTACCGGACTGTCTCAGTGGATGCATCTGTCACATGCGTGGCAGAGTCTGGTCTCCTGTTTTTTTTGTTTTTTTTCCTCACATACTTTGCTCCACTGGTCGCGTTGCTCTGGAGTTGGAGGAGGAGGAGGAGGAGGAGGAGTGGGAAATCTCCTTATCCCTCCTTCACCTCCCTCCCTCTCTACCTTTGCTGGTAGGAGAGAGGGGCGGAGGGAGTGAGGGAGGGAAGCGGTCGGTGCAGGCAGTCAGGTGGAGCGTCCGAGGCTTTCACAGTTATTGGATGCTATTGTGATTCATGAACAGCGTCGGTTTTATAGGAAACACAACTTGTGGTGATGGTATGTGATGCCTAGTTAGGGATGGTTCAGCAAGGGTGTGGTTTTCTTCTTTCGTTTTACTTTCCCTTCGCTTTCCGAAGTTTGGGTCGTGGGAGAACAGCAGATTTCAAGGAAGTTTCATTTATCGTTGTGATTCATTTTTCCTTCATAAAGAAGTTGTTCAGTGTTATCATGTTAACAGTATAATTGGTACGATGTTTCTTTTTTTTCGGAAATATGTTTCGAACCAACTTTGTGGTTCGTGGATTTGAAGCGAAGCTTAGGAGTATGATAATATCCTTTAAGATCCTGAGGTGAGGCTGGTTTGATCATTAGACCGAAACTGCTTCATTAATGTGAAGCTTCTGTGTCTGCAATGACCAGATGTTCAACTGCTGTTCGAGGAGCCTTCAAATATCCGTAATATTTGGTAGGGATTCCTGGATTAAGTATTTAGAAAGCGTACCAGACCAGCCAGGATGTAGTCCCCATGGGGTCTGTGGGCCACGGCATCAAACAGCCTGGTCGACCAACGACCCAACATATCAGTTTAGACTTAGCCCGAACTGTGGGAATAGAAGGCCACCGAAGTAAACCTGAAGTTAGTCCTCGAGATACGCACTCAAGATTTAGGAACAGGACAACATGAGGATGGCTGGAGACCTACGATAAGGCAAGGGGTTGTGTGGGACAGTTATAACATTTCTATTTAGTTCAGTATTTGAGCGACCGAAGGAATGCGAGACAGAAGCCCATAGAGCGTGCGGAGTTATAAGACTTTAGCGATGCCTTCACGACTACGTCTCCAGTGAGAACGAAGAACTGCTATGGTTAGCGGTAGTGGTAGCGGTAGCTCCAGGGTTTGTAGTACCGCAGGGATATTAAGGGCCGTATAATACCAATTTAACCCACCTCCACTTCCATCTCTTTTGTCTTCCCCTCGTCCCACACACCCCGATCCACTTCCTCTCCCCTCCACCGCGACCGTAATTTACCGTCACTCACCGTCGTTAACAATACGACCGAATTTCTGTTCCATCCCTCCCTCCCTCCCTCCCACATTCCCTCTCAGGATCAACTGGGTGCTTCTTTCTCTCCCTCCGACACCTATGGTACTTTTCCCTCAGCCATTCCACCACTCTCCCATAAACTCCTCTCCCTACACTCTCTTCCCCTTCCTGCCTAGACCCACTCTCTCCCTCCGTAGACGGCGGGGTTGTGAGTAGAGGCAGGGGCCTCTATTCACAACCACACCGTCTGCTACTACTACTACACACACACACACACACTCCCTCACCATCACTCGTCGTCCCCTCCCCCTTGTGCTCTGCACCCACGGCGCCACGGCTCATCACGGACCGTGTGTGTGTGTGTCCTGCTGACCACAGCTGGCGCAATAGTCCCGCCAGACTCCCGCCAACTTGGCTGATAATTCCATCTTAAGGGTGTGGACTGCAACCCACCCCCCACTCAGACGACGAGACACGACCTCCTCTCGTAAGCTAACTCCCTCCTTTTACTACAAGGCTCCGAACCACTGCTGATAAGGACATCAGCAACAAATTACAAGCCTGACACGACAACTGGACAGCTATTCACACTCATTATTGTCCCGACCTTGATGTGTGTCCATGTAACCACGGGGCATACGAGCGAGCTCAAAAGTGACAGTGATTCATACAACAGCGGACGTGGTTGTTGGGAGGATGGTTGTGTGTGTGGTGTCGCCCTCAAGGTCTGACAGCTGGATTTGTCAACAGGAACTATAGAAAGATGGTGGTGGTTCCAGCGTCCAGTCATGACTTAAAATGAATCAAGATAATTTGGAATTGTGGAGTTTTAAGTGCGATCAGCGAGCGAGATAACACATCTTTGAATCTATAACTATAAGATCGTGGAAGATGAAGATCCTCATTAGTTGAAACGACGCAATTTTGCCAACATATACTTTATAGACTTTAGAGTCAACATAGTATAAACATAACAAGATGGATACCATCCTGTATTATGACCGAATTCGTTTGATTTAGCTCAGTTTATGAACTAGACACACTAACGCCAGCTTGAGAAATAGATTAAGGATCGAAGTTTTTCATTTCTATTCGTACATATTCGCCATTTCCCGCTTTAACGAGGTAGCATCAAGAGAACAGAGAAGTGTGCCTTTGAGGGAATATCCTCACTTAGCCCCCTTCTCTGTTCCTTCTTTTGGAAAAGTAAAAACTGCCAAAATTTTTTTTATCAGGATTGATTTTTCGAAGTAAACCATAGTTTCATGTTATTATAATCTGGTCTCTTGTGTTAACAACTGGAATGCAACGTAGTCATGTAAAAGAGTATGTCTGGTCCGTCTTTGACAACTGGGCGTAAAACTCATTATGTATTTTGTTAGTTTACAGAGAAATATTTTTCCCCAGATTTAAACAAAATCCTTCTCGGTCGTGTTAGAAAACAAAAGCTTCTTTACTGTATTTCCCAGTCACTATAGAACACATCCAGGGCTGCCAACCCAACTTGGGAAACGGACATAACCAGGATTACCAACCCTCCCCCAATCCCGAAAGCAGAGACAGTGTTACCAAGCCTCTAGAGGGATCCCGCCAGTCATATCAACTCTTTATAACGACCAAAACAGTGCTGCCAATCCAAATATGGACTGGACCAATAATACCAGACTTTCGTACACACAAATGCAATGACCTACACTGTAGTTAGAGAGGCCTGCCCTCATAATTATAACCAGATACAGTTAAGCTAATCAAACAGAAGGATCTCTTCTTGACCACTCACTCACCAGAAAGACCGAAGACAGTATTACCAGAAGGGAGAATCCTTCCCTTCCTCCCTCCCTTCTCCCTCTCTCTCTCTTTCCCTCCTTTCCCGCGCTTAAAGCCAGTATTACCAACCACGACGACGCTGAAATTAAAACCCACCCCCGTCGTTCTCCCCCCCTGGTTTCTGAGGCCCGTCTCGCGCCATTTAACCCATTCATAGCCGTAGAATCATCGCTAGATAGTCGAGAGAGAGAGAGAGAGAGAGAGAGAGAGAGAGAGAGAGAGAGAGAGAGAGAGAGAGAGAGAGAGAGGATTTATGGAAAGCGACGGCGTCGTGGGAAGACTCTCTACTGGATGATGATTATAATCGTGAAGGGGAAGTTAAAGAAGAAACAATACATAGAAGAAAACGTTGGAGGGTATACTCTACCATTAGACATCCTCTAATGTCCTAATACTCGGTAGGGTGATACAGAAGTGTAGGTATAAATGGCCTCCCTGCCCGTATGTCTCATAATCAGGATCGAACTGGAGGTTCAGAACTCCCTCGAGTGTTGTCTCACTAAGTGTGAGATCCCTCCTTGGATCCTGGAGATCTCGTGTTCTCCCAGACCAAGGCGCAGTTTACTTACGTCGTGTTTTGGTAGAGCGGCTGTCCCTTCCCCTCCCCTGCTGAGAGGAGGAGAAAGATAAAGAATGTAATAAAACAAACGCTCGCACCCAATTTCCCCCGCGACGTAAGGCTGGGTAGTGTAATTCCCCCAGACGTTCTCTGACACCCACTGGGGACATAACATGCCTCCCCTCCCCTGTCGACGAAGACGTCTCCCCCTTTCCCTCACGGTCCTTATCGTCACCTTATCTCCAGATGTCTGTTATCACCCGTTTCCTCCGATCCTTCTCCTTTTCTATCTTCGCTTCCGTTTTCTACATGTGTCTCTCTCCTTTTCGGACAGCAGAAGACGTCGCTGAAAATCGTTGGGAGCCTTCGAGACAGCGACGGCCATGTCTCTATTAGTAACCAGCCCTCCTGCGACACTTTTGGACATGCTCTCGACCCATATCAGAGGATCTTAGGCAATGTTGTCCCTGTTCCCTTACGTAGCCCCCATGTCCAGCAGGAACCACTGTGAACACAAACATATATACAAACTTCCCTCGACCTTCTATCGCCCCAAGTCGTCCATTCGTCTTTTACTTGGTGGCGTGGAGGGAGGTCTGCCGCGCTGTACCTGCCACAGCCAATGTACCAGGTCGCTAGGGGGAGGGCGTCAGTACCCCCCCTTATTTAAGGGTGTAGGCGGCGAGGATGGAGGGACCCGACGGACCTCAGAAGTGTGCTTACTGTGTGTTGGCAGTGGATAGGGAGAGGAACGGTAGATAGGGAGAGGGACGGTAGATAGGGAGAGGGAAGGAGGGTGCACATGTCTGCCACGGTGGTGAGCAGCACAGAGCTGGAAGCCATTCTGGGTAGTGGAGACGCTGGGAAAGGTCGGTCTGTCCCCATCTCCCTGGCTTCCCTCCCTCCACCGGGTTGAGACTTACGACGTCTGAGGATGCTGGTGTCTGGCGCAGATGAAGGATCAGCCCCACACACCTTTTACTCTCTTGCCGGCATTATAACCTCACAAGGTTTATTTTCTATTTTCTCGTAGATCCTAGAGTTAGAGTAGACTTGTATGATTCATTTTTGGGGGTGGATGTTGTTATTAGAGTAGATTTGTATGATTCATTCTTCTGGGGTGTTGTTAAGCGCTGTGGTGTGCTGTGGTGGTACTGTGGTGAACTGTGGTTAGGGGACTGTGATCGGTGGTGTAAGGCGAGAGAGGGTGTACAGTGGGTCGATGTTATCACAGCGCATTAAAGGTGAGGAGGATTATACACGTGAGGAGAGAGGAGGAGATGTTGGATGATGTAGAAATACAGAGGAAGTAGCAGACAGGAAAACGTAGATGGGAAAGGAAAAGAGGTACAATAAACTGTACGATATATGTGTTATGCAGGTATGTGTGAGAGAGAGAGAGAGAGAGAGAGAGAGAGAGAGAGAGAGAGAGAGAGAGAGAGAGAGAGAGAGAGAGAGAGAGAGAGAGAGAGAGAAGCCATGAATGGTCATGGTAAATGGGAGTGTTTTCAAGTCATACACACACACACACACACACACACACACACACACACGTTATTTCACTCCATCTTCCGGGTCCTGAGACATGTGACGCAGTGTGCACGCGCGTGTGGCACGTGACACCGCCTGCACGCGCGTGATCTCATTTTCCCACTGCTTAAAGAGGTACTGCAGTGGCCTCTGTACTTGTACTGAAATTTCGCCCAAGGCAGAAGTCCCGCTGCAGCGCCTCCTTCTGTAGACGCAACCTCCCGTCGGGAGGTGAGGTCTGGTCTGTCTTAATACAAAATGGTTCGCTTCATTCGGGTTCATTCTGATACCCATCGAGTACGTCACATTATCCACCTTTACTGGGAACCAATTTTGATTTTGAGATTTCGTATCATTTCGATCTCATCGTCTTTATGTTTGTATATATATATATATATATATATATATATATATATATATATATATATATATATATATAATATATATATATATATATATATATATCTTTTTTCGTCTCAGTTTTGCTCTTATGTCGAACCAGTTTTGCTCCCGGGTCTGGTGTGCTGGTTCACAGTGTAGTTCGTCCCGTTTCGCCAGAGGTTCGTCCTGTCTTTCTCGAGGGATCGTCTTGCTCCACTAGAGGGTCGTCCTGTTGTGCTCGAGTTCATCTTGCTTTCGCCAGAGGTTCGCTCTGTGTAGTCTTGAGTTTCGTCTTGTCTCACCTCTAGATTGGCCTCTTGTCTCGCCCCTATTTTGCGAGGGCATTACTCACACCACACACACACACACACACGCTCACAAACGCTCAGTCCTAACTGGGAGGATCATCTCGTTATCCACGTAAGGCAGAGGCAACACAAGCGCACATCAACCGGTCTCAGATGGCAAGGGCAGCGGCGAGCTTGGGTGTGGGTGGGTGAGTGTGCAGCGGCGAATGATGAACCCTCGGGTATCGTAAGTCCGAACCATCTCACTCGTGAGTGAGTCACTGTCTCATATCTCATGAAACCTGTGACTCATTTTTGAAAAAACTTCCTGTAATGGATGTAAGGGGATTAAATCCGTGAAATTCATGGAACATTATTGGTATTGAAGCTGTTAATGGTGAGCGATCCAAAAGGCCAGTATATGGTTAGACAAACTAAGAGTAAACCGTCTGATCTCAAGTTTTCAGTCACGAAAGTAACTTAGGCCATTGAATCGACTCTGGCATCAAGAATAAATGGTAGACGACGTTTGAAGGAAATCTATCAAGAAAGGAAATCTATCAAGAAAATGGGATCTTAAATCTATCAAGAAAATGGGATGTTAATCAATGCTCTTAAATCACGTGACGTCGAAAAGGTTGAAACATTGAGTGCGAGGCTCGATGAGGCAAGGGAGACCTCATATGCCTGAGGGAGGCGCGGGAGGAGGAGGAGGAGGAGGAGGAGGAGGAGGGGTCGGCAGACAGGGAGCGTGGCCTACAAAAACGCAGATCACAGCTGAGTGGTCGCTTGTCAGCTGCAAAAACGGGGAAAGGTTCCCTGTGATGAGCAACCCAGAAATATCCTGTATGTTTTTGAAGATGATAAGCTCTCTCTCTCTCTCTCTCTCTCTCTCTCTCTCTCTCTCTCTCTCTCTCTCTCTCTCTCTCCTCACCTCTCCGGCTCGTCCTACCTCATAGCTATACATCTCGTCGTCACCCTTCTCATACTCTTACCATTCGCGTCTCCCGCTCTCGTACGCGATCTACATCAGCGTCCTCCTCTACCCCCTCACTCCCTCACTCTCCGCCCACTTCCACCTCCTCCTCCTCCTCCTCCTCCTCCTCCTCCTCGGGACTCGCAAGGCGTGGAGGGCCGCTCCCTGGACACCTGCGTCGACAGTTAAAACCTCCCTTCCTTCCCTCCTCCTTCCCTACATCAGCTTCGCCGCCTTCAGCAGGGGCTGCGAGCCCTGGCGTCTCCACGGGTCACTGAGGCGTCCAGATGGTGAGGCGTTCCTGCGTGCGTAATGTGAGACCAGACGATTATCCCCGGGTGGTTGTGTGGTAGAGGCCACACCACCGCCACCACACCACCACAGCTAAAGCAACCTGGCACCACGTGAAAAAAAAAAGATTCTCGGTGTGTGGTTAGGTTAGGTTCATGGATGGGTTAGCTTACTATAGCTTTATGTAGCTTCGCTTACTATAGCTTTATGTAGCTTCGCTTACTATAGCTTTATGTAGCTTCGCTTACTATAGCTTTTGTGTAGCTTCGCTTACTATAGCTTTATGTAGCTTCGCTTACTATAGCTTTATGTAGCTTCGCTTACTATAGCTTTATGTAGCTTCGCTTGCTATAGCTTTATGTAGCTTCGCTTACTATAGCTTTATGTAGCTTCGCTTACTATAGCTTTATGTAGCTTCGCTTGCTATAGCTTTATGTAGCTTCGCTTGCTATAGCTTTATGTAGCTTCGCTTACTATAGTTTTGTGTAGCTTCGCTTACTATAGCTTTATGTAGCTTTGCTTACTATGGTTTTGTGTAGCTTCGCTTACTATAGTATTATGTTGCTTCGCTTACTATAGCTTTATGTACCTTCGCTTACTATAGCTTTATGTAGCTTCGCTTACTATAGCTTTATGTAGCTTCGCTTGCTATAGTTTTGTGTAGCTTCGCTTACTATAGCTTTGTGTAGCTTCGCTTGCTATAGCTTTATGTAGCTTCGCTTGCTATTGTTTTGTGTAGCTTCGCTTACTATAGCTTTGTGCAGCTTCGCTTGCTATAGCTTTATGTAGCTTCGCTTGCTATAGCTTTATGTAGCTTCGCTTACTATAGCTTTATGTAGCTTCGCTTACTATAGCTTTATGTAGCTTCGCTTACAGTAGCTTTATTTAGCTTATGGTTTGGTTGAAGCAGCTTTGGTAAGATAGCAACTACGTGTCGTGATGAAAAACCAGTACTCTATTGGCAGTACACACCCTCTCTTCCCCTAGATAAACCAACTCACACACCCTCATCCCCTCTAGACACGTTCCCCATCATCTCGCCCCCTAGACAAGCCCACATCCCGCCTAGATAAGTCCCAATTTCCCCCCCCCCCCCCTAGTCAAGCCCACAAATAGAATTATGAACACTAAAAAGATATCTTCACACTAATATAAAGCCTTAGTCCTAAACAACCCCCAACAAAGATTTCGACCCAACACTAAATATTTGGAACTTTGGAGGTGACCAAGTTGAAAACTTGTGTCATCTTCTCAAGTATTCGGGACACGCGCATCAGCGCACGTTTAACAAAACATTTAAGGTCGTAAAACGTGTTTTATGTGTTCGAGGCGAATCTCTGAGATTTTTTTAAGCTTCTCTTTTTTTTTTTCTTTCCTCTGTAGGTACTCACATCTGGTTGGTGGGGGGTGGGTTACCACTGCGGTACTGTGGTGCCTTTGAGAAGAGGACTGGCTGGTTGGTTAATTATCAAACATTCTGGGAAAGCTGTGTTGGATTCTTGGCTTCATGTGGGTGATTCCTGTATTAGTTCTAGAAAGGATGTCGGGGTCGTTTGACTGTGCTATTGTATGTAACAGTATGGTTATAGGCGAATAGTTCTCGATCCTGTGTATTCTGTTGTGTATTACGAAAAAAAGAATCGTAATGTGGGTTCGTGACTACTGATGTATAACTATAGATTGGAAAAGTTGTTGGTAGATTTCACATAAGGTAGAGATTACTAGAAGCACGTAGATGTCAGTGGTAGATATATTTTTGTAAAGAACGCGAACAGGTAGATTACTGTGGTAGACTTTTTTTCTTTCTTTTTAGGGGGTGTTCTTCAAGGTGCTCCTCAGCTTCCCTGTTGGTCCGTTGATTAACCAGATTGTTCTCGTCCGCAGCCTGCATGCCCACGTAGCCATCACCATCTTGGGTATTTCAACACAGTCATGCAAATACTTAACAACGCCTTCGATCTCAGAGTAAAGTTCATCTTGCGTGTATTACTCTACCTTCCTCGTCTGTTCCTCCCATTCTCTGTTTTCTGTGAACTTCGACTGTATTCTCTTTGCCGCATTGCGTTTTTTTTGGGGGGGCTTCTGTTTCTTACAATGTCCTTTTTTTTTGGCAATATTTGTCTTGCGTTTGTGCAACTTTTTTTTTTTTTTTCATAACACGTTCTCTTGTATTATGTCCTTAAGTTCACGGAGGCCGCCTTTTGTATATTGCTTTTGTTATCTCCTTACTTCCACGGATTGTCTTTTATTTGTCCCTTTTTTTTTTTTTTTGGTAGTTTTGATGTTTATTTGTGCCACAGTTCTGGTGCAAGTTGTTCCTTCAGCCAGTGTATTTCTGTGTGGAGAGAGAGAGAGAGAGAGAGAGAGAGAGAGAGAGAGAGAGAGAGAGAGAGAGAGAGAGAGAGAGTGAGTAGGGGCTGGAGGAGGAGGAGCAGGAGGACGAGGGAGGAACGTGGCACACAGCAGACCGGTCGAGAGACGAGGGTTCACTGGCTGGGGTTCGTTCAGGCAGGCAAGGGCGCGTGCCTCAGCTGCTGGGCCGGCCGGGCTCCCTGGGGAGGTCATGGTCTGAGTGTGTTCTCTGTGTTGTGTGGTCACCGCAGGACACGCCTGGGGAGTGGAGGAGGAGGTTGTTGGGTGTGTAGAGCGGACCCTGAGGTCAGTGGTTGGGGGGTTACTCAAAGGAGTGGAGGAGGACTCGAGTACCTTGATGGAGGCTGGGGAGGGAGTGAGAGAAGAGGAAGAGGAGGAGAAGAAGAAGAAGAAGAAGAAGAAGAAGAAGAAGAAGAAGAAGAAGAAGAAGAAGAAGAAGAGAGGAGGAGGAGGAGGAGGAGGAGGAGACAGAGAAGGAAGGAGAAGAAGAGGAGGAGGAGGAGGAAGGAGAAGAAGGAGGAATAGGCAGCCTCGCTCTCGTGTGGTAACAATCCCTTGCTCATGTGATACCTGGTCCAGATTATAGATTGTGTTCCAGTAGGTATTGTGACGCTGGTCTACTGTTATTTGTGACGCTGGGCTACTGATCCCTGACCCCTTGCCCCCAGGGACGAAACTGCAACCGTTAAACTAAAACTGCTCCTTTTACAGTTGTCGTATTAGACAAATTACGATGACTGACAGTAATTAGTGGCCGGGTTAATAGCTTGGGATGATTTTGGCTATGAATTTAATTAGTCAAGTCAACGGAGACCTGACTCGAAGGTCGGTGGGTTGCGTGCTTATGATTTTTATGGGATATAAAGTGGAGGATTTTGGAGGTGCAATTTGCGTCTCACGTCGTGGGCAAATAATGACTATACCCACTGATTCAGTCGTTGGGCAAGGTTCCTCCGTCACAGCGTTCATCCTTTACTATCTTTCAGGTGTTAAATGCTCTTTATACTCCTTTAAACCTGTGCCAACATCTACCCCCCACTCATGTCCTTCGTGGAGAGCTAATCTGTGGTCGAGGCTATACTCATTTAACCCACCACCCTCCTCCCACCCACTCACTAGTCGTTGGAACAGCAGTATATTCAACTCACACGTTTACGGTTGTAAATACGGATCGCTACACAGTCCTTCGGGAAACTAGCTGGCGG
Organism: Panulirus ornatus; assembly: GCF_036320965.1. Lineage (NCBI taxonomy): Eukaryota > Metazoa > Arthropoda > Malacostraca > Decapoda > Palinuridae > Panulirus > Panulirus ornatus. Next base: position 58,498,795 of record NC_092237.1, on the reverse strand, counting down.
CTGGTTAGTGAATTTAAGCCACTCCCGCAATGAACCTATTTGCATGCAGATGGCTGGGCCCCTGGCGACTGTTACATTGGGATTGGCAGAGAGTAGCGCGAAACAATGAGTTAAGGGAGGATACTCAGTGTTGGTCTGTCGCGTCCCCTTTGCTTGAGTTTTGTGGTGGGGGGGGGGGGGGTTAGCTAGATAGATAGATAGATAGATAGATAGATAGGGAGAAAGGGTGATGGGGGAAGAAGAGTGAGAGAGCGAAAGAGAGGAAGGAGGAAGGATGTGAAAATGATAAGGTGAGGAAGGGTAAGGTGATGTGAATCGAAGGAGGAGGAGGAGGAGGAGGAGGAGGAGAAAGAGGAGGTTGTGGAATGTGCAGTGGGCAGGTAAGGAGGAGGAGGAGGAGGAGGAGAAAGAGGAGGTTGTGGAATGTGCAGTGAGCAGGTAAGGAGGAGGAGGAGGAGGAGGAGGCGCTTATACCTAAGGGTTACGGAGGTCGCGTTGCGCTAAGGAAGACAGACGGAGTTGGCTTTGCAAAGGGGGCTTAAAAGGTAGCTCAAGGGATGATCACCCCCACGCGTTGAGGGTGTGTGTGTGGGGGGCACGGGAGAGAGAGAGAGAGAGAGAGAGAGAGAGAGAGAGAGAGAGAGAGAGAGAGAGAGAGAGAGAGAGAGAGAGTTAGAGGTGAGGGAGGGAGTGTGGTGGCACGTGAACTGGGTGTAAGGGGAGTAGGGTTTATAGAGAGCCATCGCCAAGGCTGGACGGGTATCGGCGGGAGGAGGAGACCGGATGAACAGGCAGTGATTGCACTGGCCAGACAGTTTACGTCGGAAAGTTTGAAAGGAATGGTAGTTGTATCCGGGGGGGCAGTAACTGCCGACTACAGGAGGGGGGGGGGGGGGTTGAAAATGGAGTTTACATTGCAGTGTGTACGACGGGAGGGTGTAATAACTTCGGGGACAAGATGCTGTACGGGAGTGGAAGTTCCATGGTGAAGAGGGTGGAAAAGGGAGAGAGAGAGAGAGAGAGAGAGAGAGAGAGAGAGAGAGAGAGAGAGAGAGAGAGAGAGAGAGAGAGAGAGAGATGTTGTGGGAGGGACATGGTCACGGAGATGAGTTATGGGAGAGGAGGTTAATCAGTCGGAGCGAGAGAGAGAGAGAGAGAGAGAGAGAGAGAGAGAGAGAGAGAGAGAGAGAGAGAGAGAGAGAGAGAGAGGTTTGAGAGCTGCCCAGGAGAGGAGACAGACATGGAAGTGAGCAGAGGTGAGGCGTGGAACTTAACAAGTGGTCGTCCTTCATGGAGGTAATATTCAGAGGATATTTATACACGTCCTCCCTGGCGATAATACTCAGATGTATATATGTGTATTTACTCAAATGAAACTTGCTGCAGGAGAGATGATGGAGATGGTTCCTGTTAGCGATAAGATTGCGAACGATGTCTTTAAATACAGTGATCAGGATGGTGATCAGTGGTGATGGAAATGCTGATTGTAGTGGTTACAGTATGAGTCAGTCTTATCTGATAATACAGCCTTCGTGAGGAGAATGTATTAAAAGGTTCGATCACTCAACGAAGATGTAAACTGTGAATTCTGAAAGCTTAGACGACGAAGTCACTTGAACTGAGGGCTAACTAGGGAATCTGAGGACGTAAGGAAAAGTATTAATGAAAAGTCAAGAAATATGTTTGGTTATCTGGTGATGGAAAAGCACTTTGAGTTCTCGAGAATCACCTTCGTTATCATCATGTAAGACCACTTACAGGTAACTGTAACCACACAGAATCACCTTTAACTATGTAGAATCACTCGTAATGACATAGAATCACCTGTAACCACATATGTAGAATCACTCGTAACCACATAGAATCACCTGTAATCACATATGTAGAATCACTCGTAACCACATAGAATCACCTGTAATTACATAGAATCACTTGTAATTAATTACACAAGATCACACGTCAACACATATGTTACCTCTAACTACCTGTAACTATCCCCTTTGGAACCTTAAATGGTGCTGGAACTACTCTAACTACCTGAAGCCTGTGAGACCAGTCATGCGACCCGGAATCACCATACACAATTTGGTCGTCAGGTCAGGGAACCCCAACCACCACCTGTGTTTTACAAGATGACACCCCACCACCACCCACCACCACCTTCCCCTTGTCCACCTGGAATGACCCCATACGTCTCGTTAACAGGGTCTTCCCCACTCCCACACACCTCTGCAAGTATTCCCGCCGAGCCCCAGACCGAGACAACCATTAACCCGGTGAAAGCCATTTAGACAGCGAGGCGTTGATACCCCTGATAGATTAGGTATGCACAACCCGGCCACCATGACATCCACCACCGCCACCTCCCTGCTTAGTACACGTCTCGCCCCTCTGAACATCTTGATGACCTGGGTGCTGAGCAGGACGAGGCTCTCTGGCGCACAGTAAGACCCGCTTCGTTAAGATACACAAATCGACTCTTTGGTTCCTCTGGCTATTACTCAGAGCTAACAGAAGGGTTGAGGGTAAAAAAAAGAAAAGAAAAAAGCTGGTAAGATGGAGAGGCTTGGAGCATAGTCTTCCTGAATGTTGATATATGTCTTTCAGAAGGTAGATGAGTACAAGGTGAGTGATTGACTTTTATGTGGTATATGTCTTTCAGAAAGTAGAGGAGTACAAAGTGAGTGAGGGACTTCTATGTGGTATATGTCTTTCAGAAAGTAGAGGAGTATAAAGTGAGTGAGGGACTTCTATGTGGCATGTGGGTTATAAATTACTACTTACCCAAGGTTATACGAACGAGCCTGACATATGCTTTACCAACGCACACATGAGAGGAAGGGATAGGACCCCCGTGGGTCAGGATACTCACACGAGAGGTAGGAAGGACCCCCATGGGCCAGGGTGCTGCCACAAGAGGCCATGGGCCAGTATGCGGCCACAAACAAGTCGTAGGAGGAGTTGGCTAATTGTGAAGGTCGAATATATATATATATATATATGTATCTCTGCTGACTTCATGGAGGTCGACGAGGGAGGACTACGCCATCACTCACCACGTGCAAGAACCAGGGCTACACACACACACACACACACACACACACACACACACACACACACACACACACACACACATGGCACCAGCTCGTTTGGGTGTGGCTAATTAGGAAGCGACGGGTTTACCAAGTTTGTGAAACCAGCTGTGAGGAAGGAATGGAGGTGGAGATTGGGATGTTAGGTGAGATAAAGGATGAGAGTTGGATGGTGGATGACAGTGGATTGGGGAGATGATGGTGGATGACAGTGGATTAGGGAGATGATGGTGGATGACAGTGGATTGGGAGATGATGGTGGATGACAGTGGATTGGGGAGATGATGGTGGATGACAGTGGATTGGGGAGATGATGGTGGATGACAGTGGATTTGGGAGATGATAGTGAATGATAGTATTTGTTCCAATAGATGAAGAAGGTCAATGAGTGAGAGTTTTTGTACAATCTAGAATGATATAAAGATAGATCCATAGATACGTCATTGATTCATTTTCCATCCCTGATATACTAAACTTCCTTCTTCTTTCTTTTTTCCTTCTCTTGAGTCGTCTTCTCACGTTCGACTGTCAGTATTCATCATTCAAATGGCAGAATGCTCTCCCTCCATCCTCATGCAGCCACTAGGACATACTCATCCCAATTCTTGACTTCGTTTTCTTTCAACCATCAGGAAATATTCCGTCTCTTCAGCTTCGTTGTGTAACTAGTCCCGTTTTCTTTACAAGGTCATGTTTACATATTTCCGTTAAGGGTGTCTTAAAGGTTTTCTCGTCTCACACGTCTTTAGTAAGTTAGATACATTATCAGCGTTTGTGTTTCAATATCTGAATGGTTTATGTCCTTCTTCATTGAAGTGAAAATTCGACTTTTAGTTAGAAATTGTCTTATATGATCGAGAGGCAGGATAATCTTGGGTTAGAAATACATTATATGAAATGAAGCTTTGACGTACATTACGTACTCTCGCTCACCCAGGACCCAGTGAAAATTTGTGGGTCGTCAGCGGTGGTGGGTGGGTGGGTGGTACCAAAGCTGCTATTTAACCCACCACTTCACTTGGCCCGGTATAGATAACCGGCTATTTAAGAATTAGCTCCAATTACACTCTTAACAGCAGCCCCACCAGTTACTGCAGGCCATGACGACCACCGCCACCACACAGCAGCAGACACTATTACTCCTCCTCCTCCTCCTCCTCTACCACTCTCTTAACCCCACCTTCCACCTCCTCCACCATCATCCACCACTTCCCCTCTCCTCTCCTCCCTACCCACCCCTTAACCACGAGACAATAACAAGACTTCTCGCTAATGACCTCAATAAATATTCAGCTGAAAATAACTTGGGGTTGCGTGGCGTACCACAAGCAACAATGACAGGTGGGAGTTGACCCCCACCCCTAGCGATTTTGACCCATCATATACGACGTCACTGAGGTCATATCCGCCACCTCACGCTTGACTTCACTTGGGGTCATTTCTGCCTGACGCGCTGAGGGTCGCTTTTGCAATACATGACACAGACTAGATATTTACATGCACCCGTAAGTGTCTTCTCATTAAGGATGATTTCTCCATTTAAAGTCGAGTTAGTATGCTCGTCTAGCAGCATGGCACTTTGATATCTCCGTCACCCACACTTAAGGGTCATTTCCCACCTGGTTGTGACCACCGGGTACTTCATTTGGGAGAATTTGTGACTAATTATGGAATTACCGGTGCATTGTTCCTGTGCAGCGAAGGGTAATTAATTACGCCTCTTCACGCTTGTTAAGAATTAACATCAAGCAAATGTAAAACAAAAAGACCATACGTCACTTGCGGTGGAATTGTGCCTTTATTGTGAATTGTAATTAGTAATTAATTATCCAATTAGCTCCAGGTCGGCTGTGATTATGAGACCAAGTACATTAGGTTGAAGGCATTATATATATAGATAGAGAGGCGGTATATATTGGCACGACCTGGAAGAAGGTAGGAGGGGGTGCTTCATGGGGTTAGGGGGGGGTTGAGGGACGGGGTTCGAGTTAGTGATGGTCCATTTAGCCGAAAATCGTTGGTTCTCTGCCATTCATGTGCTCTGGAGGAATGGTCGTTAAGCGAGGTAATTGATGGAGGGAAACAATATTGTTAGATTTATCTTTAACGAAGAGGTAAGGAATATCTGGCGATGACCGGTGGCCCAGGGATGAACTGGTTTGAGTACAACGATGTTCACGTTGGATTTGATGTTGTGGGTGAGAGGTAAATGTGGAAGATGTGGGGAGTAACTGGCTCATACGAGTTTCGTCTTTATATTTTCCACGGGAGAGGAAATATTAAGGTTATTTGACCTCGTAAGGTACTCGAAGCATCACTTTATATGTTATACGAGCTATTGGTTGACCTTAGAAATCGTAAAACCGTCTTGCACATCTTGGTTTTATATGTATATATATATATATATATATATATATATATATATATATTGGAAAGGATCACAATTTAGCGCGTGATCAAGTATATTCATATAAGTCACTTGTGTACCAAATGGCGTCCTAGCTACGTCTCTTCGTTGTATATCAACTGACTCGTATTTCTTTCTTGTATCCCCCATGATGATGTGATTATTACACGAAAGTGCACCTGGGAACGTATCGTATTCCATCTCCCCATGGATTCATAGGAATATATATATATATATATATATATATCTGTAGTGTTGCCAGATAAGAGTCAGGTGACTGTCTAATTATAGAGTGACGTATTTCTTCATATTATTATCAGTTTACGTCATTCTCGATGGTGCCATGACAGCATTTACATTTTCATTCATTGAGGTTTTTATACTGAGGAGAAGGTCTGTTTATAGATCAGTGGACCACAAATAAAAGCATTTTCATTAGTTTGTTGACTCGTAATGTATATACCTTATTCTATAAACATAGATATCTATAAACGCTATTCGCGTACGAAGAGAGTAACACACACACACACACACACACACACACACACACACACACACACACACACACACTATGTCAACAACCCAGACAAAGACCTTTTTTCCGGGATGTTATCCACATTTTAATTCAGAAAGGATTTAGATTCTCTGTCCAGAACGAGTGGGACGTAAATGTCCCAGTTGTGTAAACTTTCCCAACCCTGTAAATTGTTTACATAAGCCCCCCTTGGCGACCATGTGACGCTACAAGAGGAAGGTTGTGTGTGTGTGTGTGTGTGGGGGGGGGGTGGTTGTTAGGGGGTTACAACTCCTCCTCCTGTAAAGATAATATGTCCTTTACAATCCAAGGTTTGGCAAACGTCGTCGTGGTCCTATACGTTCGTATAATCCCTTCTTGTACTCATGAGAGAAAAAGAGAGTCGGGAATTTTGACTGGATCCCCCGAAAAGAATAGATTCAGATTCTATAAATGTAATAGACTCTTGATGACGAATGAATAACATTAAGAGGAGTAGATAGTGAAGGAGGGTGAGGAGATAGTGAGAGAGGGATGTATGGAGGGTATGATGGCTCCCTCAGGGGGGTAGGGGGGTCCTGTTCCCTCCGTAAACACGTCCGTGTTTTTCTTAGGAGACAATAACGACAGGAGAATCGAAGGGTCGGTATCAAACGCGAGGCCGATGCGGTGCCAGGGGGCTCCTCCTCCAACACCGCTCCATCTGCCTCCCCTCTCCTCCACAACCCTCTCCTCCACAACCCTCCCCTCCACAACCCTCCCCTCCACAACCCTCCCCTCCACAACCCTCCCCTCCACAACCCTCTCCTCCACAACCGTACATATACCAGGACTTGGCTGATGGATCTGGGAATTGGGTTGTGAGGAGGAGGAGGAGGGGGTGGGAGGGGGTTTTGTAAGGCGACTGGATGAGGTTGTGAGTTGTGGGACGAAGGAAAGGTGACAGGAGCAGTAGGAAGGGGGCGGGGGGGTGGGGGGCTTCGTAGTGGGAGCTTTATTGAGAAAAATTTTCCGTGCCTCTCTCTCTCTCTCTCTCTCTCTCTCTCTCTCTCTCTCTCTCTCTCTCTCTCTCTCTCTCTCTCTCTCGACGGCTGATAGGATGAGAGGAAGGCAGAAGGCCCCCCCCCCCATCATCATTACCCTGATGGGACGACCTAGGGTAGGGTAGGGTAGGGTAGGGTAGGGTAAGGTAGGGTAGGGTAGGGTAGGGTAGGGTAGGGTAGGGAGAGATGTCTGGTCCCAGGATTTAGATGTGATAAGGAAGGGTTGGTTGTCGTTTGTCGTCGCGAGCTGTCGTGTTCTGAAGGGGCGGCGGCGGCGGTGGAGGGAGGGAGGGAGAGGGACGGACACGGGAGACCTCTGGGTTGTCGTGTTTTGGTACCGAGCGGGGAAGCTGTCGTGGCTTATGGCAACATCAATATATTCCTCATGATGAGTTTGTAAGGTACTCCTACCTGTGGTGCAATATATATATATATATATATATATATTTATATATATATATATATATATATATATATATATATATATATATATATATATATATATATATATATATATATATATAATAATAATATATATATAATAATATATATATATATATATATATATATATATATATATATATTATCGCCTATATGATCATATTGAAGAAACTGGTCGAGAAATATTACCTCAAATCTGTTATATGGCGTGGGACTCCACCCAAGTGTCGAACAGCGATAAAGTTAAAGTTACTTAATCTTTTCTGATGTGGTTGTATGCAAATGAGGTGTCTTGCCTGGAGGAGTGAGTGCTCGGGCTGACGCCTGAACTTCCCTCTCATTACCACCACAAGTAATAATGGTAATTCCTGGGTGATTTACATTGTAAACGCTCTCGAATCCCTGAGGTGTAAATGAATGTCTTGTAAAATCCATGGGTGGTTTGTTGGGAGCCACGAGACGATTGTAGGGGAAGTAAATCACTTGTTATCTTCCAACAGCAAAAGCCGTTCATTGTTGTGGTGAGCGGAGCAAAAAAATGTATCTCTTTCTGCCTTGGGCAGTGTGGATTACGGTCGTGACTTCCACACTGGACACAAATGTATTGGTATAACGTGGTGTGAAGTGGTGTTGACCAGTAGGAAAAGCAGTACTTTTACATTTGTATCTGTCTAATTCATTTATAGTTTATGCAAACGAGGAGGTGGTTCATTGTGAATTACTGAGTGGACATAGATGTTTACGTAAGAGTGTGGATTGTGTAAAAGATGATATTGTTCCATATCATAAAAGTCTTTTGTGTGTGTGTGTGTGTGTGTGTGTGTGTGTGTGTGTAAACGTCTTCATGTTATTATCTGTCTATCAATATACCTTTGTTGTATTCAAATTTGTTCCCATCTACGTGAGGTGGATCAAGTACAGAGAGCTAAATCCAGGTCCAATTGGCTGGATATAAAGGTACAATGTTTTTTTTTTTCTTTTTACTTACTGTTGTTGTATGTAAGAGAGGAGAGACGTTCGCGAATTTTTGGGAGTGTAGTGATTTTAGAGATGATGAAGTTACGTGGGATAATAATGCAAGAGGCTTAACTCAAACGTTCTACTGGCGATCGATCAAGTACACACCTCCTCACCTGTAGTGGGAATCAATTTGCCGTTCTGGATATATACAATCTCCTCCATAAACCAGCAGGGTGGTGTCTATGCTGGCTTAAAGGGCTGGGTTGCCTGGTTCATAGCTCTTATGGAGAATGATTTTCATTAAGCCGTTAACCAAGAGTGATTTATTACGAGGTGGTGTTGCCTCGTTCGTGTGTTGGGAAGTAGTTTGGTGATATATTGTAAATGGGATGATATATATATATATATATTGTGAATGTGTGATTTTATGTAAATGGTTTGGGCTACGAACAGCTACATGGTTTAATCCGGTATAAAATTGTGTTGTAAAACACGTCCGTGTTTTTCTTAGGAGACAATAACGACAGGAGAATCGAAGGGTCGGTATCAAAACGCGAGGCCGATGCGGTTGCCCAGGGGGCTCCTCCTCCAACACCGCTCCATCTGCCTCCCCTCTCCTCCACAACCCTCTCCTCCACAACCCTCCCCTCCACAACCCTCCCCTCCACAACCCTCCCCTCCACAACCTCCCCTCCACAACCCTCTCCTCCACAACCCTCCCCTCCACAACCCTCTCCTCCACAACCCTCCCCTCCACAACCCTCTCCTCCACAACCCTCTCCTCCACAACCCTCTCCTCCACAACCCTCTCCTCCACAACCCTCCCCTCCACAACCCTCTCCTCCACAACCCTCTCCTCCACAACCCTCCCCTCCACAACCCTCCCCTCCACAACCCTCTCCTCCACAACCCTCCCCTCCACAACCCTCTCCTCCACAACCCTCCCCTCCACAACCCTCTCCTCCACAACCCTCCCCTCCACAACCCTCTCCTCCACAACCCTCCCCTCCACAACCCTCTCCTCCACAACCCTCCCCTCCACAACCCTCTCCTCCACAACCCTCCCCTCCACAACCCTCTCCTCCACAACCCTCCCCTCCACAACCCTCCCCTCCACAACCCTCTCCTCCACAACCCTCCCCTCCACAACCCTCTCCTCCACAACCCTCCCCTCCACAACCCTCTCCTCCACAACCCTCTCCTCCACAACCCTCCCCTCCACAACCCTCTCCTCCACAACCCTCCCCTCCACAACCCTCCCCTCCACAACCCTCTCCTCCACAACCCTCCCCTCCACAACCCTCTCCTCCACAACCCTCTCCTCCACAACCCTCCCCTCCACAACCCTCTCCTCCACAACCCTCCCCTCCACAACCCTCTCCTCCACAACCCTCCCCTCCACAACCCTCCCCTCCACAACCCTCTCCTCCACAACCCTCCCCTCCACAACCCTCCCCTCCACAACCCTCTCCTCCACAACCCTCCCCTCCACAACCCTCTCCTCCACAACCCTCCCCTCCACAACCCTCTCCTCCACAACCCTCCCCTCCACAACCCTCTCCTCCACAACCCTCCCCTCCACAACCCTCTCCTCCACAACCCTCCCCTCCACAACCCTCTCCTCCACAACCCTCTCCTCCACAACCCTCCCCTCCACAACCCTCCCCTCCACAACCCTCTCCTCCACAACCCTCCCCTCCACAACCCTCTCCTCCACAACCCTCCCCTCCACAACCCTCCCCTCCACAACCCTCTCCTCCACAACCCTCTCCTCCACAACCCTCCCCTCCACAACCCTCTCCTCCACAACCCTCTCCTCCACAACCCTCTCCTCCACAACCCTCTCCTCCACAACCCTCTCCTCCACAACCCTCTCCTCCACAACCCTCCCCTCCACAACCCTCCCCTCCACAACCCTCTCCTCCACAACCCTCCCCTCCACAACCCTCTCCTCCACAACCCTCCCCTCCACAACCCTCTCCTCCACAACCCTCCCCTCCACAACCCTCTCCTCCACAACCCTCCCCTCCACAACCCTCTCCTCCACAACCCTCCCCTCCACAACCCTCTCCTCCACAACCCTCTCCTCCACAACCCTCCCCTCCACAACCCTCTCCTCCACAACCCTCCCCTCCACAACCCTCTCCTCCACAACCCTCCCCTCCACAACCCTCCCCTCCACAACCCTCTCCTCCACAACCCTCCCCTCCACAACCCTCTCCTCCACAACCCTCTCCTCCACAACCCTCTCCTCCACAACCCTCTCCTCCACAACCCTCTCCTCCACAACCCTCTCCTCCACAACCCTCTCCTCCACAACCCTCCCCTCCACAACCCTCTCCTCCACAACCCTCCCCTCCACAACCCTCTCCTCGTGATTTTATGTAAATGGTTTGGGCTACGAACAGCTACATGGTTTAATCCGGATAAATTGGTTGTGAACGATAGAGAGAGAGAAGGTAATTTTGTCGTAAAAAAAAAGGAAAGGAGTGAGTGATGAAGTGTAAATAAGCAAGTGATGGAATATAGACGATTTGTTTATTGTAAATAATTCGCTTATCTCCGAAGGCTATCGCTGAATCACACGTCGCTAAGGTAGTGCTCAATTCTTTACGTAGACTTGAACATGTTATGGATGGACTTCCGGCACTTATCGCAGCAGACATGACGTGGATGAGTGATGAAGGGATGATGATAAGGGACTGCCTATTAAGAATTCCATCTTCATCAGTCTATCCTCCTCCTCCTTCTCCAGCTCCAGCATCTCGGGGTTAGTTTAAGGACGACCGCGTCTCTCTCGTGTTTTGTTATCCATCCAAACTTTGGCTAAATCCTTCTTTGTTTATTTTTTTCTTCCTCTCTCTCTCTCTCTCTCTCTCTCTCTCTCTCTCTCTCTCTCTCTCTCTCTCTCTCTCGAAGTCGTACTTACGCCTTCATTTTTGTACACTCGAAGTTAAGTGGGCGATAGATCAGAAATTATCCCCGCGTCGGTGCCTGCATAAGGCGAGACTCGTCTCCTCAGCATTGTAATGCTTCTTTGAGCGTCCCTGGGAGAGAATTCCCCGAAGGGATTCGAACCTGTGGTTTTGGTCATGCAGAGAGAGAGAGAGAGAGAGAGAGAGAGAGAGAGAGAGAGAGAGAGAGAGAGAGAGAGAGATTTCTTCCCTGGCCGATCCATCGTGAATAAGAAAAAAAAAACGTTTATCAGAAAAATGCTCGTAATATCAGTGAAAAATTAGAAGGAAAAAAACCAAAATGATTTGCATATTAAAGAAGAAACGACCGTAAATTTAAAGACCTCTGAACATACTTTTTTTTTTTTGAGGTTTAGGAAGACGAACGAAAGAAAACAAAACAAAAAAAAAGTTCCTGTAGGGAGTTGATGAAGTCTCTCGTGTCAAAGTTCAAGAAAGCTTTCGCTTTGACGATCGGTCAACATAATTCATATTGCTAGAACGTTATAGAAGATCCCCTCGTAAAAACTGCTGTGTTGTGGATGTTGGATGATGTCATAAAATTCAAAAGAAAAAGAAGGAAAGATAAAAAAAACGAGAAAAGACGCTGCGTTAATTAGCCTCAAACTGAGCGGCAAACTGGAGGCAAGAGAAGAACAAAAGGTGACTAGTGAATTATGCTTCTTCTTCCCTGGAATTTTTCCCTTTTATTCTTCGCCGAGGATGTCTACCTGGCTCTCTCTCTCTCTCTCTCTCTCTCTCTCTCTCTCTCTCTCTCTCTCTCTCTCTCTCTCTCTCTCTCTCTCTCTCTCTCTCTCTCTCTCTCTCTCTCTCGTTGGCTCCCTCCTCCTCCTTTCTTCAGGTTCATTCTTGTCTTCCTTTTCATATATATGTATGTATGTATATATATATATATATATATATATATATATATATATATATATATATATATATATATATATATATATATAGATAGATAGATAGATAGATAGATAGACAGATATTGCTGATGCATCCCTTTGAAGATTTTGACGTCAAAAAAAAAAAAAATGATTCCCCCCGAAAAAAGAAAACTTGAAATCCTTAAAACTTGTTATGACGCGCGGGGTAAACTTTTTGCTCACTGTTTCCCAAATAAAACGTCTTGTAGAAAGGAGAGGATTGGAGGAAGAGGAGGAGGAGGAAAGAGGAAGGAGAAGGAGGAAGGAGGAGACAAGGAGGCATGGAAAGATACCCCTCCTGTCAGTAATTACGCCATGAACGTGGAAGCCACATCAATCTTACTCACTCAAAGCTAAAAGAAAAGGAAAAAATAGAGGAGAGAGTCTGGTAATAGATACTGCCATAAAGATCTGATCAGAGAGAGAGAGAGAGAGAGAGAGAGAGAGAGAGAGAGAGAGAGAGAGAGAGACAGACAGAGATGGGGGTGAACTCAATGAGTCATTATGTATATATATATTTTTTTTTTCCCACCTCACCTGCGGTTAATTGAGTTGAACGTTATCTTCAAGCATTTTAAGAAGCCGCCAGTATTTCACTACAGCGTGTATAAGTATTATGAATCTAGTAATGAAGTCGTGATGGATTCACTCGCATGAAGTACTAAGCTGGGTTTTTTATTTTTCTTCTTCCTGCCTTGATGGAGAAAGTCGAGAACACACCCTGAACTTTGGACTGGCATAGGCAAGTATCTTACCTCATGATTAGAGGGAATGATGAGAGCGGCTCATGAACAGTACCTGAGATGAATACCACAACACACACACACACACACACACACACACACACACACATACACACACACACACACACACACACACACATGGGGTGCCCCCGCCCCCCGCCCCCCACAACTGTATACGTCCCTCCTTTCACTGTCCAAATAAGTAATAGCGAGTGGGTAAGTACAGTGAGTGACCCGTTGCAAACCTTCTGTCAAAAACCTGAAGGTCATATGCGACGGGCCAGACCGACAGATCAAGCAGTGTGGCTGTCAGACTTCCCGTCCAAAGCTTGGGCAGGTGTATGGGACAGAGAGAACGACAGACAGACAGACAGACAGACGGGTCAAGTGGGCCCCCTTCGGGACTATTGCCACTGCCCGAACCTACCTGTCTTGATGATGTCATCTTGAGAGGACCACGTCTGCCACCAGCAGAGAGAGAGAGAGAGAGAGAGAGAGAGAGAGAGAGAGAGAGAGAGAGAGAGAGGCTCATGTGGGGGTAGTGGGAGGAAGGACGTGATGAAAGCGGGAGAAAGAGTAGGACCTGGCCAGTGAAGGTGAAGGGGAAGGGTGTAGTGAAGGTGAAGGGGAAGGGTGTAGTGAAGGGGATGACGTGTAGTGTGTGAGAGGGAGAGAGAGAGAAGGAGGGGAAGGGACGCCCCCTGTGGTGAAGGGGTGGGAGGTAAATAGGGTGTGGTGAAAGGGATTGGGGTTGTGGTGAAGGGAGACGACAGTGTGGTGAAGGGGAAGAAATTAGTATAGGAGATACGTATAGTGAAGGGCGGGCAGAAAGAGGTGAGGGAAAGGGAATTATTGGGTATGAAAAAAAGACTATGATGGAGGGAATAGTAATTCTTTTTGCAGTCGATAAACAAAATGAGGATTGACTGGTAGTAGAATGTTGATCAAGGGAGATAGATAGATAGTGACATAAAGTGTCTTATCGTTATAAACGTGACGTCATACGCTGTAGTAGTAGTAGTAGTAGTACGTCAGACACGAAGACCATCATGGCAGTATAAGACCAGCATATCATTCACCCCAGCGAGAGAACGAGATATGCGAGACACCAGTTAAATTATGACGTCAGACAGCCTCACTGGTGGTAACCGAGTTAATATTAACTTGTGAAGTTGAAAGACATGAGGGATTAACAGTAGGTGGGGGGGAGGAGCAGTGTTACCACTGGCAAAGCAAAACCACACTGACCAGAATAGACTCGCTTCCCAATAGGAAATTAGAAAGCAGGTTTATAGTGAGGTGGACTACTTTCACTCCATTTTGATTACATTTTGCCTCTTAGTGAAGACAATAGAGGATATATATATATATATATATATATATATATATATATATATATATATATATATATTGTTTACAACCCTTGAGCATGACGGTACGACCCTTGAACACGACGGTACGGACCCTTGAACACGACGGTACGGACCCTTGAACACGACGGTACGTACCCTTGAACACGACGGTACGGACCCTTGAACACGACGGTTCGACCCTTGAACACGACGGTACGGACCCTTGAACACGACGGTACGGACCCTTGAACACGACGGTACGGACCCTTGAACACGACGGCACGACCCTTGAACGCGACGGTACGGACCCTTGAACACGACTGCACCACCCTTGAACACGACGGTACGGACCCTTGAACACGACGGTACGACCCTTGAACACGACGGTACGACCCTTGAGAACTACTTTACGTTCCTCGAGCACTTTAATACAATCCGTCGCAACAATGGTACGGTCACTGAACAAGATGGTGCGTCCCTTGAGCACGAAGGCAAGAAAAGACGAAATGCTTTTCGTATGATGGCTTGACCTCAAAGGTCAAGAGTACCTTCCAAAGGGGGGTTAAATATGAAGGGAGAAAACGTATTGTAGACACGACCGTATCAAGGTCAACTGTGGAGATATTTTTAAACTCTCTGACATCTTGATGGACAGATAACACTGTATATGTCAACCCTATCATAAGAAAAATTTCCAAAATTTCAATAAAAAAATTCCAGTAATCATCGCCTGTAGAAACAGCTGATGTCAAGATAGGGACATGGAAATCACTTTCACCCACCATAATAAGGCTTATTTTTCCCTTGGTTTTGTGTAGGATTTTGTGTTTTATCAGCCCTGCGCCTTCCACAGATGTGTGAAAACAAGTCTTTACTCTCTGACTGACAGAGGAGCGTAGGTAGATGGGGCTGTGACCCCCTTGATATAATTGTTGTTATCGCAACCCCAGTTGAGGCTCGCGCCCTGCAGGAGCCGACAGAGAGAGAGAGAGAGAGAGAGAGAGAGAGAGAGAGAGAGAGAGAGAGAGAGAGAGAGAGAGAGAGATGGGGGATGGGGGGAAGGGAGTAATGGCGAGCCATTCTCCAAGGCAGAATGGTAGGACTAAGAGGTCTAGATGGGTAATAGGGGAGGGGAGGATAATAAGGCACGTCTCCCACCTCCCTTCACCCTCTCTCTCTCTCCACCGCGATCCACCTGTACGTACGCATTCCTCGCCTCTTTGTTTATGCAGCCACGCCAGTTGTTCCCGAAATAGAGGGTGTGTGTTTGCTCTCCTCGTCGTCTCCCTCCTCGTGATTGACGCACTTTTATCCTCGTGTTGCCTTAGCTTACCATCACGTATACCTTAGGATGGTTCCAGCAGGTTTTCTACACCCTACAGCTGGCTCTGGCTGCCTTACCGTACCCTACGTATACACCTTAAGGTATACACCTTAAGTTGGTTTCGAAGAGTGTTTCTACCCAATACAGCTGGGTCTGGAATCAAACGTTACCTTACGATGATTTCGGAGGTCTTCTACCCCCCACCGCTGGGTCTGGAACCTTACATTATAACCTTACGTACATCTTACGATGGTTTCGCAGGTCTTCTACCTGCACCGCTGGGTCTGGAACCTTACATTATAACCTTACGTACATCTTACGATGGTTTCGCAGGTCTTCTACCCCCACCGCTGGGTCTGGAACCTTACATTATAACCTTACGTACATCTTACGATGGTTTCGCAGGTCTTCTACCCCCACCGCTGGGTCTAGAACCTTACATTATAACCTTACGTACATCTTACGATGGTTTCGCAGGTCTTCTACCCCCACCGCTGGGTCTAGAACCTTACATTATAACCTTACGTATATCTTACGATGGTTTCGGGGGTTTTCTACTCTCACAGCTGGGTCTCGAACCTTGCCTTACCTTGTGCATACTTTTCGATGGTTTTAGAGGTCTTTGACCCCCCCACATCTCGGTCTCCGTAAAAGCTGCCGTCTTGTTCCTCTACTCAATCAACCTGTTGGAGGCCGCGGTTCGCAGACCCTGCTGTTATCCCCCGTTGGATGATGAATTCAGAAAACCTCCTCCTCCTCCCCTGTCGGAAGTGCTCCTTTCCTACTGTTGTAAACAGCGAGGTTCCTCCTCCTTGTCTGCTGCGTTTCGTGTCTCCTCCAGCTTGTAGCGTCTTTGTCTCACGCACTACAACGTAATGATATTTTCTCCTCATTTCTATAATTCCATCTTTCATTATCACTTCATATTACACGGAATAATTTATACTTTGTTTCCCCATTATTCTTGTCTTCTTCCCTTGTCTGGTTAATCTCCTTCTATGATATTTTTTTTATTACTTTATCTTAGTATCAGTGACCCGTGGGTTCTTTCTCTTCCCCCTTCTTTATTCTCCTTATATCTCAAGGATCCTCATCTTGACCCAAGTTTTCCCTAGCGTGTGTTGGCGTGTTTCCTGCCCTCCCGCTCGCTTCCCCCTGTGGTTCCTCTTGGTTTATCTTTCCTCGTAAAGGAGTAAAATACGGTATGATGTCCTGGACGTTTCTAACTGGCAGCAAAATGTCCTGGTGGCCTCCCCTTGCCTCTATTTTACGTATTCTTTTTCTCGTTGTTCATTTTCTCTTCCCCTTCGCCTCCCTTCCTTCCTTCCTTCCTTCTCCGCCACCACGTCACCTTGTGGTATAACCCTTTTACCGTTGTCTGTTCCCGTCGTGATCCTGTTTTATCGGACGCAGTTTCTTGTCGTAACTTCCTACACGAACATGGTCGTTCGCCTCCCTCACATCACCACCTCCCCTGGCTGCCTGACACTCCTCCTCCTCCTCCTCCTCCCAACATCCCTCCCCCTCACACACACACTCGCTCTCTGTCCCTGTCTCTCTCCGCTCCCTAACTCTCCCTTCGTCCTAACTCTTCCAATCTTGCCCACACTCCCACCACCCACTCTCACCTTCTCTTCTCCTTCCCTCGGCTCCTGCTAGTTGGGATGACGACCATCTAGTTATATTTTACGGTTCCTCTGAGCCCGTTTTTGCAGTTTTGTGAGATAATACTCAACCAAATGACTAATTAAGCCACTCCTGGACGGGCCATAAGGTTCTCGAATTGGACAGTTAAGCTTTCAGTTTTCCGGGGTCCTGGGTATTAATTATGTAGTGATGGGAGGCATTTTTTTTTTTTTTTTGAGGTGGGGGTGAAGGGAGGAAGAAGAGGAGGACCTTCCTGACCAAGGGCTAAAGAGGTAGTGATTCCTGAGGGAGGAGACGTCCTCACCTTCTCCTGATGTGGGGGTGGGAGACCCCGTCCATAAACTGACGAAGGGCCGTGTTTTCTCGTGGATAACCCCCCTGCTCAGCCTAGCCAGCTACCCTGCCCAAGAGCTACAATCTGTGACTGGCTCGAACTGGGGAAAACAAACCTTTGCCAAAGTAGCCAACGGGTCTGACGGGAGATCCAACACGGAGAGAGAGAGAGAGTTCGAATCGGTGTTCGTAATGGAAGAATCCTCCCAGACGAGGAACAATAACCGATTGGAACCTAAAGCGAGATCTATGATCGTTCTTACTTTGTCTTCACTTATGAAATTCCATGTGTTTACTGGATTTATTAATCTTAAGCTGCCTGATGACGATAATGATTGGTAATGACCACACGGTCGTAGTTATGGCTGATGAAATGACTCCCCAAATGGTTTCTTCATTGGGTTTTTCAGATCTAATCTGTTTCCATAAACGTTAGATAACGTCATTTGGTCGTATGATGAAATAAACACACACACACACACACACACACACACCACACACACACACACACTGTAACGAGACAACCAAACCATATTTCATTCAAAACTGTCATATTATTCTTTTTCTCTTTATTCATATCCCCCCATTTCTATATCATGTGTATTTTCTCTACATGTTTTCATCCTTTGCCAGGAGTGAATTGTATGCAGCGTTGGTGATTTTCAACTATTATTATTATTATTGTTAGTGGTAGTAGTAGTAGTAGTAGTAATAGTAGTAGTAGTAGTAGAAGTAGAAGTAGTAGTAGCAACAACAGTAATAGTATCATTATTATCATTATCATTATCATCATACGAAGCAGGGCACATGACGTGGTCATGATAAAACCTGGGTAGGTCTGTGGGTTTGGCTGTGGAGGAGGAGGAGGAGGTGGGGGTCTGTGGTGTGGGCACATTATACACGACAGCTGGGGAGTGGCTGTGTGGAAATGAGGCCATTGTTCGTCAGTTCCTGGTGCTACCTTGCGAAGGCAGGAGGGCAATTAGGGAAAAGTTATTATTACTGTCTTTATTATTATTATTATCACTATTATTAGTATAGTTTTTGATTATACAAATTCATCTCACTTTGGCCTGTGGGCGTCTTAAGTATACATATATATATCACAGTAATCCGTGGGCGTCTTGAGTTTACATATACATATCACAGAGGTCCATGGTCGTCTTCAGTGTACATATGCATGCCACAGTGGCCTGTGGCTGTCTTAAGTATACATATACATGTCTGGACCAACTGCTCAAGCCCACTTACCTCAGTGGTCTATACTGAGACTCGGAACTGTAATCCGATGCTACTCCAGTCGTCTTGTGGGTTCAGACACCACTATCTCCCCTCCCAAAGCTATTGGGATATGTCTTTTTTTATGGTACGTAATAGGTTCAAAAGATTTTGAATGTATTCCTCCGTACAACAGTTCATGTAGTGGTACTGAGAGAAGAAGAAGAAGAAGAAGAAGAAGAAGAAGAAGAAGAAGAAGAAGAAGAAGAAAAGAAGGAAGACGAGGAGGAGGAGGAGGAGGATCTATGTTGTAGCTAACCAGCCTTATAGAGCATCTAAAACGTTCCTGTAGAAGAATCCAATATGCAACTATGGCTAGAAATCCCAAAGATATGAAATTCGACAGAAAGAATTAGAATCACGTGGAATATGGGGAGGAGGCTACGTACTTTTCGTGGGCTGAACCAGGGCATCTGAAGCGGGCAAGATAAACAATGGAACTGTGTATGTTCAGTACATACAACATCTCCTAAGGCAGTAGACCACCAGCTTCCCAGAAGGCTCCAAAGATAGGAGGAATGCCTCGAGGGACCTGTTTTCAAAGATTGTTTAACAAGATGGTTTATGAAGCCCTGGGCCAAGTGATTAAGAAATCCCAGACATCTCTTCAGGTAAATGCTGGCAGGCACCTTGGCAACGGAAGTTTACAGAGATGATTCAAGGAAATGGTTTACGTAATGGGGTAAGTAAACAGAAGGGATCAGCTAAGATGACTGAGGCTCGAGGTGTGTAAAGCAGGTTCGCCAGGAGTTTCGAACGCTGGTTATAGTTGGTGTGTGTGTGTGTAAAACAGGTTCGCCAGGAGTTTCGAATGCTGGTTCTGGTATGTGTGTGTGTGTGTGTGTGTGTGTGTAAAGCAGGTTTGCCAGTAAGTTTCGAACACTGAGACTTGAAACGTTAATTCAGGGAACGATGATCAGGTGATTCCTAAATCAAGTTCGTGAAGCAGCTTCTTGCCTTTAAAGTATTTACCACATCTCTCTCTCTCTCTCTCTCTCTCTCTCTCTCTCTCTCTCTCTCTCTCTCTCTCTCTCTCTCTCTCTCTCTCGACGGTCGGTGGTCGGTGGATCTCATATTTCAGATAAGACGGGGTGGCGGTTTTCGGCGTCAAAGATTTATTTTTTTTTCCCTCACCAGAGAGAGAGAGAGAGAGAGAGAGAGAGAGAGAGAGAGAGAGAGAGAGAGACGGTGGGCCAACCACCACACCACACGCCTCCTCCTCCTCCTCCTCCTCCTCCTCCTCCTGCCTCCTCCTCTTCATGTCTTAGGACATGCCTTTATGGGAGTCCCGACCGTCCTAGGACAAGTCCCACGGGGTTCTTTTTAGAAGTCTTGATCGTCCTTTTATAGGTCGGGATGGGAACCTGGGGATTGTTTTGTTCCAACACTTTTTTGTCTTTTTTTTTTCCTTCTCTTTTGGAAGACTTATCTTCCCCGGGTGGGGAGGAGGATGATGAGGAGGGGAGAGAGAGAGGGAAGGGAAGGTGGTTAGGATAGTTTACTGAAGGTTCTATTCATAGTTTAATGTCTATTAAACACATCTACCGAGTTATCAGTGGCTATCTCTCCTCTCTGTGATAAATTTGGTTATTTTTTTTATTGCGGAAGGTCACAGTCGGATGGGTCCTTTTGTTTTTAGATAGCAAATCAATACAATCTCCATAGTTTTTAACTAGATATTTATTAGTAGCTACGTATATACATTACAATACAATCTTCATAGTTTTTAACTAGATATTTATCAGTATCTACATATATACATTACTATACAATCTCGATAGTTTTTAACTAGATATTTATTAGTATCTACGTATATACATTACAATACAATCTCCATAGTTTTTAAACGAAGTATTTATTAGTATCTACATATATACATTACAATACAATCTCCATAGTTTTTAACTAAATATTTATTAGTATCTACATATATACATTACAACACAATCTCCATAGTTTTTAAACGAAGTATTTATTAGTATCTACATATATACATTACAATACAATCTCCATAGTTTTTAACTAAATATTTATTAGTATCTACGTATATACATTACAATACAATCTTCATAGTTTTTAAACTAAGTATTTATTAGTATCTACATATATACATTACAATACAATCTTCATAGTTTTTAAACGAAGTATTTATTAGTATCTACGTATATACATTAGTAAAAATAAATGTATATCGACTGGAAATATACCCAGATGAGGCGCCTAACTGATGCGTTTTTTTTAACTCGTAATATTTGTTTACTGTGATCATCTCTGACCAAAGCAATTATACTGGAAAGACTTCATTGCCTCGGCGTTCTGTGCCCTCAACAGCCCATCCGTTGTCTGGCTAGCCGGGTAAGTAGAGGAGAAAAGAAAGGATTAGCGGCACGGCTTCACTCTCTCTCTCTCTCTCTCTCTCTCTCTCTCTCTCTCTCTCTCTCTCTCTCTCTCTCTCTCTCTCTCTCTCTCTCTCTCTCTCGCTCGCTCGTTACGACCTTCATTATCTTCATTAACGATGTCGACTCTTGACACCCGAACGATATACACGATCCGTGAGCACAGCGTGTCAGAGGCCCAGGACCCCAGCCTCCCTCCCGCTCGCTTCACAAAATGCAACATACCAACACACTCTTGTCACACACGCTCATCAGTATGGTGTGTGTGTGTGTGTGTGTGTGTGTGTGTGTGTGTGTGTGTGTGTGTCTGTGTGTGTGTGTGCACGTCATTCTAGACGTAGACCCTTTGGTTGTGCACGTCATCCAAGACGCAGACCCTTTGTTGTACACGTCATCGCAGATGGAGATCCTTTGGTCTACACGTCATCCAAGACACGGGTGGGTCCTTTGGTGTAAACGTCATCCAAGACTCAGATCCTTTGGTGTACACGTCATCCAAGACACAAGTCCTTTGGTTACACGTCATCCAAGACGCAGATCCTTTGGTGTACACGTCATCCAAGACGCAGATCCTTTGGTGTACACGTCATCCAAGACGCAGATCCTTTGGTGTACACGTCATCCAAGACGCAGATCCTTTGGTGTACACGTCATCCAAGACGCAGATCCTTTGATGTACACGTCATCCAAGACGCAGATCCTTTGGTGTACACGTCATCCAAGACGCAAGTCCTTTGGTGTACACGTCATCCAAGACGCAGATCCTTTGGTGTACACGTCATCCAAGAAGCAAGTCCTTTGGTGTACACGTCATCTAAGGCACAGATCCTTTGGTGTACACGTCATCCAAGACATGGGGTCCTGTGGGTTGAGTTATTCTATAACCTTCTTACGACGTGTTTCGTCCTCGTCTCCCAGCTCTCTCTAGGGGCAGCGCCTCAGGCAACCTCCTGATTAATCATAATGTTGGTGATATTATCTTAATTACAGCCTTTCGTTCTCCCGCGAGATTACATGTGTTTCTGTCGTCCCGTTGTATAGCTCAAGAGGCCCATGGGGGGAGAGAGAGAGAGAGAGAGAGAGAGAGAGAGAGAGAGAGAGAGAGAGAGAGAGAGAGAGAAGAGGTTCATTTTAATTCATATATCTTTCTTTCTTTTTTTCTTCATGTCATTCTTAATTGGTGGTGAAAACGAGGAGCAAAAAGATCTCGATTACTTTCAATGGAGATAATTTCGCTCACTTGTGGTGATTATCTTCGATCGATTTCCCCGTTGGGGGTTTTCCGCGATCTCCAGGCGATTGTAGGAGGAGCGATGATGATGACCTCCTCCTCGCCTCCCGGAGGTGAGCGTGACGGGCGCCCTTAAGTGTGGAGGAGCAGTGGTGAGGCGGGGCCCCCTTGGTGGGCCATACATTCCATCGTCTTCAATTTTTTTTTCTTATATCAGTGTTTTTTTTTTTTTTATCTTCTGTTGATGGTTTGATAAGGTGGAGGGAAGAAGAGGTCTTGCTGGGCATCGTGACCCTGGGAGGGAGGGAGGGAGGGAAGAAAGGGAGGGAAGAGGAGGTCTTGCCGGAGTTTTATGACCGTGGAGGGAGGGAGGGAGGGAGGGAAGAAAGGGAGGGAAGAGGAGGTCTTGCCGGAGTTTTATGACCGTGGAGGGAGGGAGGGAGGGAGGGAAGAAAGAGAGGTAAGAGGAGGTCTTGCTAAGCTTTTTGACCTCGGAGTGAGGGCGGGAAGAAGAGGTCTTTCAGAGCTCCAAGACGAAGGAAGGAGGGAGGAGGGAGGGAGGGACAAAGAGAAGGAAGAGGTTTTTGCGGAACCTCCGTGACGGAGGAGGTAAGACAGGGAAGACAGTGAGGTGATAAGGGACGAGACTTGTGGGGAAAATACTGAACACTGATAATGTGGCAAGATAAGAATAACGTATGAAAGAGATCCAATGGCATTTTTGACGACCGAGTTTGAAATTCTGAGGGTGTTGATGAAGTAGACCAAGTTAGTGATCGAGAATTTGTTAATAACTTCCTTTGGCGCTCTTTAGAGATAGCAGAGGAGACATGGGGTATGTGTACAGATAGATTGATAGATATGTGTGTGTGTGTGTGTGTGTGTGTGTGTGTGTGTGTGTGTGTGTGTCTAACACACCACCAATTTTCCCACGCAATTAGTCTAATGTTTCCCGTGGGTAATGTAACACTGGCTGTGGTAATGTAACACTGGTTGTGTTCTTGTAACATTTCATCCCCCATAATACTCGGATTTCTTGACCTCACCCTCCTCCTCCTCCTCCTCCTCCTCCTCCTCCTCCTCCTCCTCCTCCTCCTCCTCCTCCTCAGGCAGGGGGTGGGTGAGATATGGGTCATGGATAATGGGGAGGGGGTCGTTGCTGTGGGGGTAAATGGGTTGCCCATGTCGAAGGGTGTGTGGCTAAGGGTAGGGGGAGGAGGCAAGTGTGGAACCTACAGTGGGTTTTGCCCACTAACCTACGTGGGTAGGAACTTAGGGAAGCTCCCAGCCAAGGGTCGTACACAGTCGTCCTCTAGGGTCGTCCCTTTGGCATCAGAGGGTCGTTCGTTGCGCCCCGTCCTCGAGCCCAGAGGTCGTACCGTCGTCCTCAAGGTACTTATCTTTGCCTTCGTGAGTCGTACCGTCGTACTCAAGGGTCTTAGCGTTGTGTCCGAGGGTCGTACAGTCGTATGACAAGGGTCGTCCCCCACCCTTGCACGAGGGGCGAGGTGATGAAAGGCAATAAGTTAATTAATCCCAAATGAATTCACCGGAAACTATTACTAATCTAATCAACTACAGAAGAATGCGATCGTTTGATGACGCTGAAGTGAGAATATCCCGTGTTGATCAGCAGCTCTTTCGACTCAATTTGCGTTTCAAACACCTTGTGATATTCGCCTTCCTCGACAGTTAAGACATGGCCTTGTGTTACCCCTCCAACCTAGCTTCATATTTTGGTGATTTCATTTACTGATGAGAGAGAGAGAGAGAGAGAGAGAGAGAGAGAGAAAGAGAGAGAGAGAGAGAGAGAGAGAGAGAGAGAGAGAGAGAGAGAGAGAGAGAGAGAGAGAGAGAGAGCGTCCACCCTTCCCTCATTTTTCCCACCTGCTCTTGTTTTAAGTTCGTCCTTGTCCACTGATGACTTAATATTAATCAGTGACTAATATTAATTGAATGACAAAAGATCTTCGTGAGAGCAATTGTCCAGATTGTAGCGACCATCTTATCTTCAAACTGTTTTTGAACAAAGAAAAAGAAGACGTGCTCTTCCCTGTGTGCTGGGACTGGTTTAAACTACTTCCACCAACTGATGGTTCTTGTTGAAGCTAATAATTTCAAGTCGAAAGCTTGTTTAAACTGCTCGCCATTTGCCCCTCCTCCTCGCGCGTCATGTTAAAACTAATTTCCTTTCTTTACACCTGAAGTCTTGTTTAAAGTATTTGATATCCTTGATACTTATTGATCCTGTTTAATGTGAACGATCCTCGTTTAAACGGTTTGTCTTCTCCCTTGTGAAGTATATAACTCTCAATATCCACACATACACACACACACACACACACACACACACACACACACACACACACACACACACACACACACACACACACTCTCTTAATTCCCTTTTCACCCCAGGACATACACAATAATTCCTAACAAATTTTCTCTAAGCTTCAATCTTTAATTTTTTTCTTTTCAATCTATCTCTTTTTTTTCATCCTTCTTTCATCTGGTAATCAAGTTATCCACGATGATCACCCGCTAAAAACAGGCTTTACACACACACACACACACACACACACACACACAGACGCACACACGTATATTTTCCAAGTGCGGTGGGTTTACGATCGCGCGTTCGAACGCGACCCTTGAGCAGCCAAGCGTGTAAGGGAGACGGATGACCCGACCTTGTTTTTTTTTGTCTTGACCTGTCTTCTTGTAGGTCAAGGTTCAGGTGATCCAGAGGCGAAGAGCGAGTGGTGCATAGCAACCAGGGATACGAGTAATGTCACTTCTGATCACGAATTGGTGACCCGTCCTCAAGATGGATGGATTTATCGTATACAAAGAAAGATATAAAATGTTACAATATTTTTAGAAAGTTGGTTATAGAATTATTTCGTACAACCTCTGCAACAGATGTTATTATTTAGTTTCTTATCCCACGTTTAGATACATTATCTCAGTGATACGTTCACATCTGGGGTTACATGATAAGGGGTGTGTGTAGAGGCATGAATACAGCCTTCACTGGGTACAGTATATTGACGTTGGAAGGTGTGTAATAACCTGTAACCTAGAGATACTCTGTAGCTTGCTAGATGTACTTCCTGTAACCTAACCTAACCTAACTAAGAAATATTCTGTAGCTTGCTAGATGTACTTCCTGTAACCTAACCTAACCTAACCTAGAGATATTCTGTAGCTTGCTAGATGTTCATCCTGTAACCTAACCTAACCTAACCTAGAGATATTCTGTAGCTTGCTAGATGTACTTCCTGTAACCTAACCTAACCTAACCTAGAGATATTCTGTAGCTTGCTAGATGTACTTCCTGTAACCTAACCTAACCTAACCTAGAGATATTCTGTAGCTTGCTAGATGTACTTCCTGTAACCTAACCTAACCTAACCTAACCTAGAGATATTCTGTAGCTTGCTAGATGTACTTCCTGTAACCTAACCTAACCTAACCTAGAGATATTCTGTAGCTTGCTAGATGTACTTCCTGTAACCTAACCTAACCTAACCTAGAGATATTCTGTAGCTTGCTAGATGTACTTCCTGTAACCTAACCTAACCTAACCTAGAGATATTCTGTAGCTTGCTAGATGTACTTCCTGTAACCTAACCTAACCTAACCTAGAGATATTCTGTAGCTTGCTAGATGTACTTCCTGTAACCTAGTGGTGTTCTGGCAGTTACAGTACCACACTGTATGGTACAGTGTCGTTGTCGATCATACAGGAGTTTTCTCTGGCCTATATTGAAAGTGCTTGATACTGTAAGCTTTCATATTACGTTAATTATTTGGAAAACTAAGCGAGTATTTAGGTAACAGATCATACATATAATGATATGTGTTTGTTGGGCATCATTATATTGTTTGACTTATTTGTATATCTATTTTTCAGTTTATTCGATTTACATGTGCATGTGATTGCATGTATGTAGATGATTATATGGAATTACGTATTTGTACAGTACGGGAGATGATTATACACTCGTGCCGCTTCTTGTGTGTGTTTGTGAGTGTGTGTGTGTGTTAAACATGAACATGTCTAACCCACAATGCTCCACTTCCCAGAAAATCCTTGCAGCCCAAAAAACTAAAACCAACCCTCGAGTTCCTATAACCTAAGTACGACAATCCCAAACTTCGCTTGGATCTCTGGGTTGGGTGGGATGGGGTGAGTGAGGAAGGGAGGGGGGTTGGATTTAACCACCTGATGCCATGCTGTTTCGTCCGTCCCTTTAAATCGAGTCGACAGGGTGGGAGTCTGGTGTTCACCGTCTCGCTGGGGTAACCTCAAATCAACCCCGGTTCTCTTTTTTAGACTCAGCCTCCACTGGTAGAAAAGAAAGAAGAAGAAATGAGGAAGGGATAAACGATAAGAAAAAGATATATAGATATATATATATATATATATTTTCCCCAGGTTGTGATGGAGCATAGGTTGTGATAGAGCATGGGTTATGATGGAACATGGGTTGTGATGGAACATGGGTTGTGGATGGAACATGGGTTGTGATGGAACATGGGTTGTGGATGGAACATGGGTTGTGATGGAACATGGGTTGTGGATGGAACATGGGTTATGATGGAACATGGGTTGTGGATGGAACATGGGTTATGATGGAACATGGGTTGTGGATGGAACATGGGTTGTGATGGAACATGGGTTGTGATGTTGCATGGATGTTTAGGTCTTCAGTCAACGTTTTCCAGCATCGTTTTAATCTAAAGGAGAGAGAGAGAGAGAGAGAGAGAGAGAGAGAGAGAGAGAGAGAGAGAGAGAGAGAGAGTGGGTGAAAGTGGTTGGGGGGGAGAGAGAGCGTGCGAGGAGGTGGGAGAGGGTGCAAAAGAGAGAGAGAGAGAGAGAGAGAGAGAGAGAGAGGTGGGTCTGGGAGGAGAGAGTGAGGCACAGCTCTACTGCTATTTACTCTCAGCAGATAATACAAGAATGAAGGGTCTCGAATGAGGCCCCTGAGACACGTTTTCTGCATCTAAAACGTTCTTTTATTCTCAAACGTTTCAGTCTTCTTCTTTTTTTCCTTCATCAACGTTTTATTTTATTCAGGCGTTTTGGTTTTTCTTTAAACGTTTTATTTTATTCAGGCGTTTTGGTTTTTCTTTAAACGTTTTATTTTATTCAGGCGTTTTGGTTTTTCTTTAAACGTTTTATTTTATTCAAACGTTGTTGATTTGCTAAACGTTTTATTTTATTCAAACGTTGTCATTTCTCGTAAACGTTTCATTTCCTTGGTTTTTTTCATAAAACGTTCTTCTTTTAACAGACTTTCATTTCTGGAAAGTATTACCTTCCCCAAATGTTGCTTTCTTCTCTTAAACTTTTTTTTTTCTTATATTTTCAACTTATTTCTTTTTTTCCTTAATCCCTTATTTAACAGCAAGATCAAAGGTTTGGTTCCACATCTCTTCGTCACTATGCAGTCTCTTAGCGCTAGGCCATCTCCCCTTAGTTGAATCTTACCCATTAGCCACCCAATTACCCACAGACCTATGGGAGTTAGGGGGAGGGGGGGGGGGTTACTTGTTGATTAGCTTTGAAATTAGTGTCATTAGCAATGGTCGTGTGTCTGCTGGCGGCGGATACCAACGGCCTGGTTGACCAATGACCCACCGCATCAGCTGGGGCTCAGCCTGAGCCAATGTGTGTGTGCGTGTGTGTGTGTGTGTGTGTGTGTGTGTGTGTGTGTGTGTGTGTGTGTGTGTGTGTATGTGTGTCTGTGTGTAGAAGTCCCCCAAAGTCAATACCAGGTATACGCTAGGTACTGTGTTGCACTCGAAACTAATTGCATATAATTAACATCTTAATTACGCTTTATTGGTCTCTGTTCAGCAGTGTAAAGTACGATATTGACTTTAGATTAAGAAGCGTGGGAAGACCTTAATTGTATTTGTTATTAAAGACAAGGTGGGACTGTCGTAGCAGACTAGTGAGAGTGAGCAGCCGAGGTAGAGAGACAGACAGAGATGGAGAAATGTACAGACATATCAGGACGTCTGTCTGTGTCTGTGTGCGCGTGTCAAGAGAGAGAGAGAGAGAGAGAGAGAGAGAGAGAGAGATCGGTACGGACAGGGGAATGAATAAAGATGAACAGAAGCAAGAAAGCGAGGAGCCTATATATATATATATATATATATATATATATATATATATATGTGTGTGTGTGTGTGTGTGTGTGTGTGTGTGTGTGTGTGTTTGTGATTGTCTAGAGAGAGAGAGAGAGAGAGAGAGAGAGAGAGAGATCCCCACTCCTTCGTTTACCATACACATCTTCACGTCACCCACGTGAGGGATTGGCCCCGCTCCTCCGCCTCCCCACCAGACCACCACACCCCACACACACCTTAGGCTACTTGTTCCAGTGTTGGCCAGATCAAACACCAGTCAGGACTGGGCAGCAAAAACTGACCACAAAACGAGCCCTTGGAAATAACCCCTCGAGCCTTGAGTGATTTTCATTTCTTTCGCTCATGTGGACCATTATGTGAGTGTTTAGTTTATTTTCTTTTGGTAGCGTACAGGTGTGTGTGTGTGTGTGTGTGTGTGTGTGTGTGTGTTTACATTTGTCTATCGTTTTATCTGTCTATCTATCTGTCTATCCAGCTATCTATCCATCTACCTCATGCTTGAGGATCAGCAGGAACGTATGTAAACGCGGAGAATGGGAACGTGTTTTGACCGTGATGTAACGGGAAATCAGGACAACAGAAATATAAACGGTACTGGAGGTAACAGGTAAGGAGGCAAGACAGCTGAGGTGTGTGTGTGTGTGTGTGTGTGTGTGTGTGTGTGTGTGTGTGTGTGTGTGTGTGTGTTGTGGTCTTCTGTTGTACAGAGAACATGGCTGGAATTCGCAAGACACGGTGACTGGCCAACAGGAGGAGGCTTAACTGGGGAGAGGAAGTGGGAGAGTTAGGGGTGATGGAGGGAGGGGAAGTGGGAGAGTTAGGGGTGATGGAGGGAAGGGAAGGGGAGAGTTAGGGGTGATGGAGGGAGGGGAAGTGGGAGAGTTAGGGGTGATGGAGGGAAGGGAAGGGGAGAGTTAGGGGTGATGGAGGGAGGGAAGAGGAGAGTTAGGAGTGGTGGAGGGAGGAAATGGGTGAGTTAGGGATGAGGGAGGAGGGGAAAGAGGGAGAGTTAGAAGAAAGGGAGGTAAGGATAGAGTTAAGGGTAAGGGAGAGAGAGAGATAAGGAGAGAACAAATGATGTGGGAAGGAGAGAGAGAGAGAGAGAGAAAGAGAAAAGGGCTGGAGTTAAGAAAATGGAAAAATAGAAAAGAAAGAAGTAAGGAAGAAACAGCAGGAGAAAAAAAGAAGAATGAAATACAAGAAACAATATAAACCAGGAGAAAAAGAATTTCTTTTCTTTCCAGGATCCAGTTGCCACTTGCCTGGA
>NC_092237.1:58418707-58456207 GCF_036320965.1 Panulirus ornatus | reverse complement strand
TGTGATGTATAATAATCCAGCATCTGTACCCCATAAATCTTCGGTCTATAACATCTATCATCGCTCAGATTGCTAGTGTCCTGTAGGGCGTAATTAATGGATCCTGTTGAAGTGTTGTGAAACATGACAAATCGCTGGCATGATTGACGCGGGGCGGGTACGCCGCCTGAGAGAGAGAGAGAGAGAGAGAGAGAGAGAGAGAGAGAGAGAGAGAGAGAGAGAGAGAGAGAGAGAGAGACAAAAATAGTGTTTTTGGGAAGAGGGAGAGAGAGAGTGTAGTGAGTGAGTGAGTGAGTTAGGAAAGGTTGTAGGAAATTGGATTTTCTGCTTTTTTCCATCGTTCGTTCACCTTTGAAGATTATTTTTTTTTCTTAAATGACAAAAAAAAGAAAGAGACAAAAATATGTGTTCGACTTAATATCATAACTACAACATGTATATGACAACTTGTAGTTTACTTTCTGATATTATTTTCTTGGAAAATGACTCATTTTTCCCTCAGTTCTTCTGCCACCCAAACATTATTCCTCTTCTCTGCGTGACAGATATTTGTTTAAAGATGAAACGACCACTATAAAATACGTATGATATCTATCTATCTGTCTATCTATCTATCTATTTATCAATCTATCTATCCATCTATCTGTCTATCTATCTATCTATCTATCAATCTATCTATCCATCTATCTGTCTATCTATCTATCTTTCTATCTGTCTATCTTACTGTCTATCTATCTATCTGTCTATCTATCTATCTATCTATCTATCTATCTATCTATCTATCTATCTATAGCGTTTATGTATATACATGTGCATGTAGGTGGGTTGGGCCAGTCTTTCGTCTGTTTTCTTGCGCTACTTCATTAACGCGAGAGACAGCGACTAAGTATGATAGAAATATAAGTATATAAATCTGTGTGTGTGTGTGTGTGTGTGTGTGTGTGTGTGTGATTTTCAACACTTTGACTCATCTTCCTTGGTCTGTTTTATCTCCGTTTTTGATTCATCAGTTCAGATGAACATTTAATTTAATATTCTCTTCCATCTTGGTCCTCCTGCCATCTACAGCTGACTTCTACCTCCCATCTACAGCTGACTCCTACCTCCCATCTACAGCTGACTCCTACCTCCCATCTACAGCTGACTTCTACCTCCCATCTACAGCTGACTCCTACCTCCCATCTACAGCTGACTTCTACCTCCCATCTACAGCTGACTCCTACCTCCCATCTATACCCCCTCACGATGACCCACCCAGTCGTTTAGCGCATCATCATCATCATCATCATCATCTTCATCACCCACTTTGCCTCCCTATCGTTTCCATTACCATTATCCTCATTATCATATTTATTACCTCCTTCCCTCGGGCCTTCTCCTCCTCCTCCTCCTCCTCCTCCTTATCGTCGAAATCATCTTTATTATGCTCTCTCTCTCTCTCTCTCTCTCTCTCTCTCTCTCTCTCTCTCTCTCTCTCTCTCTCTCTCTCTCCCCTCTCTTCCTCCGTCTGCTCCCGTATCTTTATTGTAATCTCAGTCATTACTTTACCCCATATCCTCCCCACTCAGCGTTCAGTTGATGTATCTTGAATTTTATCTTTATTTTCATAATCTAGCAATGATGTTGTGTCTTCCATTCTAGCTCTTTCTTTTATTGTATCTTTTTTTTATATAAAAGTTATAATGTATACTTTTTCTGGAGGGGGTACTTTAATATATTTGTATCATACATTTTGAACTAGGTCTCTGTTTTGATGAATGTTCAGCCCAAAAAAAATCGCTGATGATACAGACCTCAAAGCTTACTGTATCGACAGCTTTGTATGATTACTACATTGACATTAATGTACTTGAAGAGATTCTGACACTGTATCCAAAGTTACTATATTGAGGTTAATGTACTTGAAGACATTCTGACACTGTATCCAAACCTCGCCATGTTCTAAGCTCTATAAACACCTGTGTAATCATACCCAGGTACAAGCGCGTTCTAGAACCACAATGTCCCGTGTGTGTAATGTACCTTGACCCACTGTGTAATACTGTGAATGTTAACAACATGGCCAGTAGGTTTTGCAACTGTATGTCCAACACGTACTCTACCTTTGACCTCACATACAGCCAGTAATGTTAACCAGTCAACAACTGAACGATTAACTGTGTCCTGATCCACACACACACACACACACACACACGCACACCTCAGTGTATATGTCATTTGTCTGTGTATACGAGGGAATTCGAATGTTAACAAGCTGTTCTGTATGAGTGTAACATATTGCAAACTTGCTATGTATTACATACATACTGTTATCTACATTGCTATGAGCGTGACTCACTATCCTGTAACTATATATCATATATTTGATGCATCCTAGACCTTCCCCTCCCCTCTCATGATGGGAGAGGGGTCCTCAGTGGGTCCCTGGGCCCCACTCGGCCCCCACCTGACACCCACCTACGCCCATGTACTGTACCCACTGTATGCTCTGTACTGGCCTCCACTAACCCACTAGATACATGCCCTTCACTTATACTACCACTGAGATGCTTTGTCTATTTGAAGACTATATTGAAAGCTATTTTTCTCTTCGTATTTCCATAACGAAAATTTGATGGGTCTACACGAATGGTTTCCCCTTAATTTCCTTCTCTCCTCCCGCCGTTTTCTTCTTAAAAAAACTCTTTAGTATCCTTTAAAACCAGTCTCTCTCTCTCTCTCTCTCTCTCTCTCTCTCTCTCTCTCTCTCTCTCTCTCTCTCTCTCTCTCTCTCTCTCTGATGGACCTCGGATATCCCTCAATTGTCTCGGGCCCTAAAGGTGGGTGGGTGTGTGTGGTGGGGGAAGGCACCGTCTCCCGTCACATCCCCCTTCATCCGTCTCTTTTTTGACGGCTCGTCGTGGGGGGGGGGGGGGCATCGCTGGGGGGTAGGGGGAGGGGTGGTGGTGTCGGTCTGTCGGTGGAAACCATCTGTCGGTGTCTGTGGTCCCCTTTTCCTCTTTTTTTTTTTCACGAAATTGGCGCGCGTCTCTCTCTCTCTCTCTCTCTCTCTCTCTCTCTCTCTCTCTCTCTCTCTCTCTCTCTCTCTCTCTCTCTCTCTCTCTCATATATATATATATATATATATATATATATATATATATATATATATATATATATATATATATATAGCTACCTCGCTATCGCGGGAAATGGCTAATGGTATAAAAATATATATATATATATATATATATATATATATATATATATATATATATATATATATATATATATATATATATATGGGCTCCATTTCCAAAAGGTCATCACACACTCATTCCTCTCCTATATTTCACTGTCTGCCTCCTCACACACACACACACACACACACACCTCATCCCATAAAAGTCCCATTCTGGGTGAAACTATAATGTCTCCCCCTCACACCTCGCAAAACTTGGCCAACAAAAAACGGAGCTCTGGTAGGGTGGCATCTGAGTTAGTTTCCCAGGACGAGTGAAGGAAGGGAGAGAGTGGGAGAGAGAGAGGTGTGGAGGAGGGGCAATTTATCACGGTGAGAGACTGCTGATCTGAGAGGCGCTTTATGGAAGTCCTTTTTATACTTAATGTTCCGGGGTTTCAGGTGTTTAGAGCAGCACAGTGTTTCCATTTTTCCCCCCAGTCTAGTCTAAGGCCATTTTTTTTCCTCCAGTTTGGTTTAAGGCAGTTTGATTTGTTTGATTTTTTTTCCAGTGGGGTTGAAGGTCTGTAATATTTTTTTTTGTCTAGTATGGTAAAAGGTCATTTTTTTTCCTAGTATGGTAAAAGGTCATTTTTTTCCTAGTATGGTAAAAGGTCATTTTTTTTCCTAGTATGGTAAAAGGTCATTTTTTTTTCCTAGTATGGTAAAAGGTCATTTTTTTTCCTAGTATGGTAAAAGGTCATTTTTTTTCCTAGTATGGTAAAAGGTAATTTTTTTTCGTAGTATGGTAAAAGGTCATTTTTTTCCCTAGTATGGTAAAAGTTCATTTTTTTTTCCTAGTATGGTAAAAGGTCATGTGTTTTTCTTGTCTAGTATGGTAAAGGCTGTATGTTTCCCAGTGTTGTTTAAGGACGTGTCTTTTGTAACTAGTTGATGATGTATCTATCGTCTACCTCAACACCCAGGTCACGAGAAGTAGTACCTGAAGGTTCAATTAAGTGGTTGGAGGCCACGGGTCGATCTACTGCCTGACTTATCAACAACCACAATTAGGTTTCGACTATCACTCATGTCAACGGATGATGCTCAATTGAGCGAATATCGATGCGCTGGTGTTGAAACATCACTGTCAGATGGATATATATAAATCGCATTTCTCGCCTCTGTCCTCAGGTCAGGATGAAAATATTTTTTCAGTTGTTCTCAGTTCTTTATAGATTTTCACGTCGAGTGTGTGGCGCTGTGCAGAACGATTGGCCAGTCCCCGGCGAAGTCTAATCTGACACCAACACACACACACACACACCAACACACACTTCTAATCCAGCCATCAGAGACGCCTGGAAAAAAAGGACGATCATTGGGGTTTTCCCTTCTGATTTCGAGTCAATTTTTTGCCATAGGAGCGTTGGGTTTATTGGGCACTCGATCCTAACCTATCACTGTGGGCGGTGGCGCAAAAGAGGATCCAGAGTGCAACCAATAGATACAATGAATCGGATCTCATTACCTGAGCTTGTTAGATGCTCATGTGTGATTGGTGGTTCCCATAGATACATTCCTCTATATTTTATTGGGATTATGTGTACCCTCGGCATATGAGGTAAAGGTTCTTGAACCCATCATTGCATCTTAAAGTATTCTAAACCGCTCTGTAGTGGTGTTTAGACCCTGGATAAACACGAGGAGTGAGAAATATCAAAACATAGGAGCTCTTTCGAAAGTTGTGCAGGTATTGTGAAAAAAAAAAGAAATTGATGTATTATAGATTGATGTATTAGACGAGAAGACTTTTTTTTTTCTGTTTTAGCAGATCAGAATTGCTGATCTGAATTCCTCGTCCCATCTTATCTGAGAAACAATCTTCAGAAGTTCCTACTGACGGAGCTGTTGGCTTATGGACGTAACCTTACACTGCGAAAGACACCTTTCTGCTGACACTGTTGATGACGTCATGTGGCCCTAGCAACACGCCTTCGTATGCGCGATTCTAACACACTTGGCTGTTGATGACGTCATGTGGCCCTAGCAACACGCCTTCGTATGCGTGATTCTAACACACTTGGCCGTTGATGACGTCATGTGGCCCTAGCAACACGCCTTCGTATGCGCGATTCTAACACACTCGGCTAGCTACATAAACCCACTCTGCAACTTAACCTTTGCATAGTCGACATTCACACTATATCTTGAGACTTTCACCGTATTCGAACACAGTTCATCTCCACCCTCTTCTGAAACTCAAGCATTTTCACCCTGTTCTAACACACTCTACAAGCTACAGTCACACACACACACACACACTCTCTTCACGCAACACTAATACGCTTTGCATTCAGTGTTAACACACTTTAAATCCTACACTGATCTTAGGTACACCTAGTTATCTCTCTCTCTCTCTCTCTCTCTCTCTCTCTCTCTCTCTCTCTCTCTCTCTCTCTCTCTCTCTCTCAGACGGAGGTATATTCCAGCAAACAGGATTGCCCATCGAGGCGGCCCTCGTATTGACCCAGTGTGCTTGCAGACCTGATTAATGAAACAGCAACATGATCATAATGCAAACACTGTCCGCCCCTTCCCCTTCCTTCGCCCTTGTCTGCGCTTGCCCCTTCCTCACCTGTCACCCCCATCAAGGCGTCACCCCTTCCCCTCACTCGCTTCTGCCTCTCATCCGTCTTTCCCTGCCCATACCTCTCACCCGTCACATCACCCGTCATCCTATTCACTCTTCACCCGTCGCAAGAAGAGGTGTGTGTTTGTGTGTGTGTGGTGTGTGTGTGTGTGTGTGTGTGTGTGTGTGTGTGTGTGTGTGTGTGTGTGAGGATCATCTCACTGTTTACGACAAATCGTTTCGCTTTTTCTAGCCAGTCTACCTGCTTTGTCATTTCTCCGTAGTCCCCGTTGATGTCTCTCAGATCCCGTGTGGCTAAGTCGTTCTGTCTCGCTTTCCCTCTCGTCGTCCTCGTGTATAGTGCCTCAGAGAGTGTGTGTGTGTGTGTGTGTGTGATTATTACACGAAAGTGCACTTGGGAACATCGTATTTCGTTTCCACGTGGATCATAGGAATAATATATATATATATATATATATATATATATATATATATATATATATATATATATATATATATATATATATATATATATACATATATATATATATATATATATATATATATATATATATATATATATATATATATATATATATATATATATATATATAATCACCTATGTATATACCTTCATGCTTCAAATTGATTATATGTAATGAAGAGCAGAGGATGGGCTTAAGAAAAAGATCATGGGTCTATACACATTAGTCGAGTGAGTGTATTTTTCTTTGACAACTCTTGATTAAGGTGTGTTCTTTCTGGGGTCTGTTGGATATACATACATATCATGAATAATTGATGGTTCAGCAAGAGAGAGAGAGAGAGAGAGAGAGAGAGAGAGAGAGAGAGAGAGAGAGAGAGAGAGAGAGGAGGGAGATACAGGCAGACATACAGACAATAGAGAGGTAGACAGACGGATAGACAGAGACTTAGACTCAGAGATTAGAGAGAGAGAAAGAGAATAATTGAGTGAAAGAGAAGAGTATTTTCCCCTCCCAAATCTTTCCCTTCTACACTATATCTTTCCATCTGTTCCTTGAGAACTTCCTCTGTCCCAGACATCAACCAATTGATAAATTACTTTCAGAATCCTTGTAGAAATTTGTCGTTCCTTCGAGTTTATCCTCATTCAGTTATTTTTTTTTTCAGTCACGAACTTCCATCTAAGTTTAATAAACTTAAATTAAGATTTTAAACAGAAACTTTCCA
Organism: Panulirus ornatus; assembly: GCF_036320965.1. NCBI lineage: Eukaryota > Metazoa > Arthropoda > Malacostraca > Decapoda > Palinuridae > Panulirus > Panulirus ornatus. The sequence continues at coordinate 58,449,203 of NC_092237.1, read as the reverse complement.
CTTAACCAAACTCATCTCGTCTCCGAGGCGAGGCCTCTCTTTGAGCCTGAAGAGTTTTTTTCTTAAAGGTCTTGCGAGGGAAAAAATTGTTTATTCGTCAAGCTTTCAAAGGTTTAAGGTGTAATGTTTAGAAAATATAGACGTGAATTGGAGGGTAGATCGCGTGGGTTTTTGTTCGCAACATTTCATAAAAATTGGGGTATTTGTGCATGATGAATCATTCTCAAATGTGCACGGGTTAATGTTATGGGGTACACACACACACACACACACACACACACACGTACAATATCACCACCACAACCACCATCGCCAACTCTACCCCCACCACCACCACCACCATCACCAACATTACTCACCACCATCACCACCACTCCTACCAACATCCAGTTTTGCTTACTCATTCTAAAAAGACAATGGCAAATGAAGACGGGAATTGAAGAAGAAGAAGAAACTGATAAAAGAAGAAGTTAAAAAGATTTCAAAATGGAAAAGGAAGATGTGAATAAAACGTACAGATTCAAGAATACGTATATTTTAGATTAGTAGCTTGCATAGGGTTTCGAACCGTTACTTCGGGACGAGTGAACATCCAAGCCATGGAGCCGTAACCCACTGGACCGCCAGCGAAACCATGGGTTGATATCTCGAAAAACAAACACAGAAAAAAAAACGTATCCATAATTCCTCTCTTCAGGAAAACAGACGACCTGGAGGGGAAAGGAGGCCTAAGGGCTTCCAAGAGGAAGGAGGTCGTACGGGGAGGTCTCTAAGAGGAAGGGCATCGCCCAAAGAGGCCTTTACGAGAAGGGCATCGCCTACAGAGGTCTCCCAAGAGAAAGGGCATCGCCTACAGAGGTCTCTGCCAAGAAGAGGGCATCGCCTACAGAGGTCTCTCAAGAAGAAGGGCATCGCTTACAGATGTCTCCCAAGAGAAAGGGCATCGCCTACAGAGGTCTCTGCCAAGAGGAAGGGCATCGCTTACAGAGGTCTGCCAAGAGGAAGGGCATCGCCTACAGAGGTCTCTGCCAAGACGAAGGGGCATCGCCTACAGAGGTCTGCCAAGAGAAAGGGCATCGCCTACAGAGGTCTCCCAAGAAGAAGGGCATCGCCTACAGAGGTCTCCAAGAGAAAGGGCATCGCCTACAGAGGTCTCCCAAGAAGAAGGGCATCGCTTACAGAGGTCTCTGCCAAGAGGAAGGGCATCGCCCAAGACGAGAGTGTACGCAGAAAAAAAAATAAGAGGGGATGATGGCCCATGAGTTTCCCCTAAGAGGAAGGAGGGTCAGAAACATAAAGAAATGATAGTCATAATAAACGCCTCGTCCCCGCCACATAATGCCAGCCATAACAGTCCCACAAATTCGTGCTAGTATAAAACTGACAAAAGAAAACGGGATGCCAAAGGCACTTCCCAAAGGGAGGGAGGGGCGGGCGGGGGCACTGTAATATCATCTCTGATAACCGTACTTGAGACAGAGATCATCATCCACTATCAGCATCCAACTTGGAAACAGAGGGTGTCGAATCCCAGCTTCACTTCTTGTGGGGTTCTGTACCTTCAAACAAACCTCGACGTAAGTTCAAGTGTGTGTGTGTGTGTGTGTGTGTGTGTGTGTGTGTGTGTGTGTGTGTGTGTGTGCGTATGTGGGGGGGGAACACAGCATACACACACACACACACACACACACACACACACTTGAGGTAGGGGAGGTCGACAGACACACACTCGGGTGGTGGTGAAGGTTATGATCAAAGAAGTGTGAGGTGAGGAGTAGAAGGAGGAGGAAGAGGAAGAGGAGAAAAAGGAAGAGGAGGAAGAAGAAGAAGAGGAGAAGAAGGAAGAGGAGGAGGAAGAAGAAGAAGAGGAGGAGAAGGAGGGAGGACGAAGAAGAGGAGTAGAAGGAGGAGGAAGAAGAAGAGGAGTAGAAGGAGGAGGAAGAAGAAGAGGAGGAGAAGGAGGAGGAAGAAGAAAAGGAGGAGGAGGAGGAGGAAGAAGAAGAGGAGTAGAAGGAGGAGGAAGAAGAAGAGGAGTAGAAGGAAGAGGAAGAAGAAGAGGAGGAGAAGGAGGAGGAAGAAGAAGAGGAGGAGGAGGAGGAGGAGGGAGGTGGTGCCCGTCCGCTCCTCTGTCGGCACTGGAGAAGGTTGTTGGTGGGAGATAAGTAGCCTCTGACATGCATGGATTGCGTGAGTCCTTTTCGTAGGAGGAACAAAGGCGTCCTCTCTCTCTCTCTCTCTCTCTCTCTCTCTCTCTCTCTCTCTCTCTCTCTCTCTCTCTCTCTCTCTCTCTCTCTCTCTCTCTCTGAGGTACGTGGACTGCTATATTCTTTTTTCTTCCGTAGGATGAACAAAAATGGCAAAGCGCTGCTGACCTCGAGTGTCCAAGTAAGATTCAATATATATATATATATATATATTGGGGATAGGGGATTAAGAATACTTCCCACGTATTCCCTGCGTGTCGTAGAAGGCGACTAAAAGGGGAGGGAGCGGGGGGCTGGAAATCCTCCCCTCTCGGTTTTTTTTTTCAATTTTTCAAAAGAAGGAACAGAGAATTGGGCCAGGCGAGGGTATTCCCTCAAAGGCCCAGTCCTCTGTTCTTAACGCTACCTCGCTAATGCGGGAAATGGCGAATAGTTTGAAAAAAAAAATATATATATATATATATATATATATATATATATATATATATATATATATATATATATATATATGTATATGTATATACATATGTATATATGTATATAATGCCGTCCTCCTAGCTACCATATTTCTACACGCAAATCACCACAAGCAACAGCGGGCCCGCACGCGGGTCTGCACGGACCATTAATATGTAATTTCTTCGTAAATTGCCACCATAGACCACCGGAAATTGGTCCCTTAACAGGTCCTTCACTTTGATGGAAAAAATGAAAAAAAAAATAATGACCCCCCCCCCCCCCACCCCAAAGTTCAACGTTTTGAATCGTAAAGTTCAGATGGTTGGCTGCGTGGAGCAGAAAGTTTCCTTGCGCCAGTGTGTTCATGAAGTCTTTGCCTCTCCCCTTACGTCATTGTCCTGCAAAGACCACGTCACTAAATACGCATATCCACAAGTCAGAACACAACATTACTCTTCATTTCTCCGTGGACGCTTTATCTGGAAATCAGCAGACCATTGGCTCTGAAAGGGAGAGACGGAGGAGGGTGGAGGTGGTGGATGTTGAGAGAGAGAGGGAGGAAAAATATAGACGGGGGAGAGGAGGAGGAGGAGGAGGGGTTTGGTTATGTAAAGAGCAAGATGGGAGTTTAATACATCAAAGGGTGACACCTTAATAAGCAGGATGAAAGAAGGGGGATTTATTATAGGTTTGCAAGGGCGGTGCTCATATCAAAGACACCAGCAAATGAGGTACCTTGAACTTAAAGGGTTTGGTGGGGTATCCATAGAGCGAGCCAGACTCATAGTGGGCGCGGTGATGATGGTAATCGATACGTGACCTGTGGATTTGAAAAGGAAAACAACAAAAACTATTGCCCATCATAGCGAAGGAGGTAAACATGAGGGGATGAAAAGTTTATAAAGAGTTTGCAGGTTTCTTCCCCTTTTTTTGTTTTCTTTTCATCTTTAAGAACTGGGTTTCTTTGCTCATTAGGGTCTTAAACAGGGGAGGAATTGGATTTTAAGGGGAGAACATCGTTATGTTTTAAGTATTTTAGTAGACGAAAAGATCGATTTTAGGGAAATTTTATAGGAGGAATGTCATGGTTAAAGTATTTTGCCAGAGGGGAGGATGGAATGATGGGGAAGTCTCTTGTTTTAAGTATTTTTGCCAGACGAGGAAATAGGTTTAAAGGGATTTAAGGGAAATTTTAGGTATTCGAAGAATTTAACAGAGCAGAAGACATTCTTTTAGGGAGTCGTCAAATTTTTAAGTATTTAGATAAGCAAGGAGATGGTTTTTAGGGAGAAATCACTCAGTTAAGTTCCATATTTTGACAGAGAAATGAGATACTTTTAGAGAGAAATCACAGGCGCTGTGATGGTTAAGGTGAATGAACTGAAGGCATTAGTTTAGGATTTGATCAAATAGGATTTGGGGCGGTGAAATTGGAGTGAGTGAGACGGATGTGTCTGTGTTATTGACATGGCGAAGACAGTGGAGAGGAGAATAGAATAGGAGAGAGAGAGAGAGAGAGAGAGAGAGAGAGAGAGAGAGAGAGAGAGAGAGAGAGAGAGAGAGAGAGACAGACAGACAGACAGACAGACAGGCTGATTGACAGACAGAAAACCAGAGAGAGAGAGAGAGAGAGGCAGACAGACAGACAGGCTGATTGACAGACAGGAAACCAGAGAGAGAGAGAGAGAGAGAGAGAGAGAGAGAGAGAGAGAGAGAGTGATGGTCACATGATCCTCCAGTGGTGCCCAGGGAGACCCCTCGCTCCATAGATCACCAGGGAGGGCGCCACCCTCCCTGCTGACGTCATCAGCAGTACCTATCAGCTGGGCGATCAGCTGCACCACCAGGCGTGTTGTCAGTGGTTGGCAGCAGCAGCAGCAGCAGTTGTCCTGGTGGCAGGGACAACACAGGAAGCACAAGCAATCAAGGAACAGACACCAGAAGAAGGCGACGGAAAGGAACAGGATCACAAAGGAGCATCAAGTAACACCAAGCAGCAGTGATGGAAAGCGAGGCACGGGGTCAAAAGGAACAACACCAGCTGCTTGGAGGAAGGAGCAGCAACCACAGCAACAGTGACAGGAACAGACACCCTTGCAACGGCAGATGCTCCAGTAACAGTAGCAGCAGTGACAACAACAGCAGCGGCAACAACAACAGCGGTGAAAATAGCAGTAGTAGCAGTGACAACAACAGCAACAGCAGTGACAACAGCAGTGACAACAACAGTAGCAACAGTGACAACAACAGCAACAGCAGTGACAACAGCAGTGACAACAACAGTAGCAACAGTGACAACAACAGCAACAGCAGTGACAACAGCAGTGACAACAACAGTAGCAACAGTGACAACAACAGCAACAGCAGTGACAACAGCAGTGACAACAACAGTAGCAACAGTGACAACAACAGCAACAGCAGTGACAACAGCAGTAGCAACAGTAACAACAATAACAGCAACAGCAGTGACAACAGCAGTAGCAACAGTAACAACAACAGCAACAGCAGTGACAACAGCAGTGACAACAACAGTAGCAACAACAGTAGCAACAGTAACAACAACGGCGACAGCAGTGACAACAACAGTAGCAACAGTAACAACAATAACAGCAACAGCAGTGACAACAGCAGTAGCAGCAGTAACAACAACAGTAACAGCAGCAGTGACAACAGCAGTGACAACATCAACCTTCGAGTCCCATGAGGGATCCATGCACCCGTCTCTGCTGGCAGCAGACTGCGGCAGAAGACCACATCTGTGGCCTCTGTGCCACCACCGTCTGCTGGGCCCGTGACGGCGTGGGCGGAACACACCAACATCCTAGTCCAGGGCGGACCACTTGGGCGTTCCAGGCTTCGTCAAGTGGAATTTCCCCCTCCCATACCATGTTCCAGACCCACCCACCCACTATCCTCCTGGATCGCTGGAACTTGTGGTCTTGCGACATCCACTGGACAGGCTCCTGGAAGTTGGCCTTGTACGCGGATTTCTCCCCCTTCCTTGCCTCCCTCCCTGCAACCTCACTACCTCTCATACTTGGTCTGTCTCGACGAAGCCTTTGAAGCATATAGTGTTACGTTTGAGTTTACACGAAGGGAAAGACGATTCTTTAGCTTTTATCAATGATCTTCTCAACCCAAGAAGAGATAAGAGATTCTGGTAATCATTATCCGTTTTTCATGTACGAGTTATTTAATTTTCTATGATGAATCGACCCTTGAGCACGACTTATCACCGTTTTTAAGGGTTTTACCACCGTTTTAAGGGTCGTACCACCGTGTTTAAGGGTCGTACCACCGTGTTTAAGGTTCGTACCACCGTGTTTAAGGGTCGTACCACCGTGTTTAAGGGTCGTACCACCGTGTTTAAGGGTCGTCCCACCGTGTTTAAGGGTCGTACCATCGTGTTTAAGGTTCATACCATCGTGTTTAAGGGTCGTACCACCGTGTTTAAGGGTCGTACCACCGTTTTAAGGGTTGTACCACCGTGTTTAAGGGTCGTCCCATTGTGCTGAGGAGTTAAGAAGCCTTCAAAGAGAAGGGTCATTATTTATAGTCGTTCTCGACATAGTATTTATGCCTCTCATTCTTGACTATATATGGTGGAAATTAAGATTACTAATTAGTAATTTGGTGTTACCGGACTCTGCATGAAAGTTGTTAATAAGAAGCCGCCTTCGGAGAGGCTTTATCATCGTCAGGAGACGAAAGGGATGACCGACTCAGTCGAAGACCTTTCTCGCTCCGTAGGAGACCATCATTTCCCTGCTCCTGCGTGGAGTGCAGGAACCCCAGAGATAGAGGGTCCTGGTGTAATGAAGGTGTTTACCTAACGTAGGCCTAAAAGAGGTCATTGATGGGGTGGGCAGGGTGGGTAAGCGTTGATGGATGTGGTGGGCAGGGTGGGTAAGCGTTGATGGATGTGGTGGGTAGGGTGGGTAAGCGTTGATGGATGTGGTGGGCAGGGTGGGTAAGCGTTGATGGACGGGGTGGGCAGGGTGGGTAAGCGTTGATGGATGGGGTGGGCAGGGTGGGTAAGCGTTGATGGATGGGGTGGGCAGGGTGGGTAAGCGTTGATGGATGGGGTGGGGTAGGTGGGTAAGCGTTGATGGACGGGACAACATGGGTGTATTGACCACACAGACAGCGATCGAAGGTAATGATCAAGGGGGGTTTGTGTGGGTGGTGGTGATGGGTGGGTGTGTGGGTGGGTGTGTGTGGGGGAGTAATTCACCGTAAGTTTGCATGGGTGGCTGTGTACGGTAATTGCTCGTATGTTAGGGACGACATGATTAAGTAGTTTACAGGTAATTACTAGATCAATCTTTAAATTTTTTTGAAAAAGGTAATTGATATCTCATGACTGACGTTACTCTAGTTTAAGAAGATGTAATTGTTATCCTTTGAGCAACTTTGCCTGGTGGGCAGTGGTTTAGAGTTAATAGTAAGCATAATAGAATACAGAAATGATGCAAGATAACGAATGAGTAACCTTGAATATGTAATTAAGAGAGAAGTCAAAGATTTATTTTAGCCTGTGTGTGTGTGTGTGTGTGTGTGTGTGTGTGTGTGTGTGTGTGTTGTGTGTATGTGCGTTAGTAGCTTCGCGCAGGACTTTGGACCATTTAAAGTGACTTACTTATAAACACTTATTTTCAGTGATACTTTGACGTTGATCCTTAGCCTCTCTCTGGTCTACTTAACAGCATAAGTTTAGCACTATTCACTTGATCCAGTAATGTATTCTCAACTTCTTTAAATCACACAAAAAAAGACCGTAAGTTTAAATTGCTGTTAAAGTCTTCAAAAATATATGTAGTGACCCATAAGCACGGTGGTACGACCCTTAAGCATGATGTTACGACCCTTAAACACGATGGTACGACCCTTAAACACGATGGTACGACCCTTAAACACGATGGTACGACCCTTAAACACGGTGGTGACCCCCTATTATTACCTTGTTGTAATAGGCGCTTTTTAACTGTACCCAATTTACCCAGTTCAATGATCATAGCTCCAGTTCTGCCCATTTGCTCTCATTTCAAATTATCTTTAATTCGACCAGTTCCACCGGCTACCAAATGATAGGTTAGGTTCGGTTTAGACCGTGGATGGGGTCCCCATTATTGCAGTGGTCACTAATAGACTTGATATGTGTTTGACACCACATTTGGACCCGCCAATGGAGGCTGTGGACATTGCCCCATCGTGTGTGTAGTGTGTGTGTGTGTGTGTGTGTGTGTGTGTGTGTGTGTGTGTGTGTGTGTGTGTGTGTGTGTGTGTGCGAGCTCTTCTTCACGTCCCATTGAGTGCACATAGACTGTCATTTGCATATTTGTCATATAACTCCTGCTGGCGTAAGGGGGGCGAGTCTTCTTCGTCAGACAAGGGTTGCCCCTTCCCCTTAACCCCTATTCCTCTTCCCCTTTCTCCTCATACCCCCCTTTCCTTCCTCCTTATCCTCCTCCCCATTTCTCTTCCTTCGCATCCCTCCCCTCCCCTCTCCTTCCCCTCCTTTTCATCCTTCCCTTCCCTCTGTCCTCTCCTCTTCCATTTACCATGATATAGTGACGCTTCACATCGAAATTACAGCTGTATTGAGAGAGAGAGAGAGAGAGAGAGAGAGAGAGAGAGAGAGAGAGAGAGAGAGAGAGAATTTTAATCCTAGGAGCGACTGAACCCACTTGATACTCCTTGTCTGTTGAACATCCCGGTCCAGTTGGTAAAAGAAAAGAAAATGTATATACAGGAAAGAAAAAGAATAATAAGACAAACGCGGAATGTATATATAACAAGGAGAACTCTTTTACCCTTTTTTTTTATTATAAAGAAACTGGGAAGAAACTCTCCCAACTTTTTATTTTCTTTTACGATGAATGTAAAACCCCGGTGAGGATATTCCCAAAAAATGTTTTCAACTTTCTTGAGTATTTCTGAAATCCCCAAATTTTTTTTTTCCCATCATTCGTGTAGCGCAGAGCTGTGAGAGGTTTCCAAGGACAACTTGTAGCTACACCTCCTTTGTTGTATATATATATATATATATATATATATATATATATATATATATATATATATATATATATATATATATATATATATGGTTTATTTGTACGTAGATAGTCGCTCTCGTACACACACACACACACACACACACACACACTTTGTGCCTGCGAATCATAATTTTTTTCCTCTGTCTCTCTTCCTCTTCCTCCTTGTTCTTGACGTTGCTTTTGATGGTTCAGAAGCTTCAATGATAAACATAATTTTTTTTTTTACTCTCCTCGTTTTCTTTTCTCTTTCTTTTTTTTACATCTTGTCAAGAGTGGGAGAATTTATGCACTGAGGGCGCAGAGTGAAGGAGTGTGGGTGTCAAGCGAGTTTGTATATATATATATATATATATATATATATATATATATATATATATATATATATATATATATATATATATATTATATATATATTTGTGTGTGTGTGTGTGTGTGTGTGTGTGTGTGTGTGTGTGTGTGTGTGTATGTGTGTGTGACCCTCGTTCAGAGAGGCATAAGTTGAGGGGAGAAGGGGAAATGAGGGTATTTTTCGTCCATAGTGGATGGGAGCTGAGTTGGGCAAGAGGGGAGATAATGATGATGATGATGATGATGATGATGATGATGCTGGTGGTGGTGATGGTGGTATGTGATGGGGAGATGATGATGGGAAGGGGAAGGGGAAGGGGAGGGGCATCCGTAAGGTGGGGGTGTTGCCTGGAAATAGGAAGAGGAGGGGATGGGTAAGGTAGGTGTGTGATGGAAAGGACTAAAAGTTAAGGGAGAGAGTTTGACATAATGGGTATGGGATTAAGAGAGTGAAAACACACACACACACACACACACACACACACACACACACACACACACACACACACACACACAAGCAGGGAGGGACGACAGGAGAAAGCAACATGTTGAGTGAGGTAGAGGCTAAAGTGCCACCATACATGGGAGGAGAAGAAGCCGTCAACGCAGAGGGTAAGAGAGGAAATGGGTGCATTAAGGACCCTTAGGGTATGGGGGAATGGCTGGAGATTGGAGACTGATGAGGTACAGAGAGAGAGAGAGAGAGAGAGAGAGAGAGAGAGAGAGTGAGAGAGAGAGAGAGAGAGAGAGAGAGAGAGAGAGAGTGAGAGAGAGGGGGGGGGGTTGATGTGAAAGAGGTGAGTGTTTGGTTTGAGTGGAGAGATGTGTAAGAGAGACAAGATTTGGTACTACTTATACGGAGGCAAGTGACACGATCCGATCACATTTAGGAGGGTTGTGGGTGGATGGTTGTAGGGGGTTGATTTATTTAGGGTTTTAGAACCACATCATCGATCGTTCAAAGCCGAACAGAGCATCAACGGTGAAGCATTCGCTCGGTGGATCTCCACTGCCTCATCAACCAACAGCTGCTCATATCAGCTCTGGAGGCAAAGTACCTTTACTTTCCATCTCTTGTGAGAGTTCTCAGTGTCCTGGAACAGTTTTGTTCACAACGAGGGTCAGAGTGGCGAATATCATGACTGCCACGTGAGATTTCTACGTCCTCCTCTCGACACGCGTCGTGTTTGACTTACGCAAATAGTAAGAGATTCTTCCTCAGAAGAGGTGAGAAATGTAGACCTCGGGGGGCTCCAGCTCTTGTGTTCTAACTTAAGTATTAATGACGTACTGAGATGCGACACTGACAGCTGACGTTGCCTTCCTCTTCTTTTACGTTGCCTTCCAGTTCTTTTACGTTGCCTTCCAGTTCTTTTACGTTGCCTTCTACTTCTTATACTTTGCCTTCCAGTTCTTTTCCGTTGCCTTCCAGTTCTTATACACTGCCTTCCAGTTCTTTTACGTTGTCTTCCAGTTCTTTTCCCAAAAGTTCTCCCAAGTACTGTTAGAATTCCTCTTTTGATGAACAGAATCAAAGGCGCTTCTACGTCTGAAAAAATTCCAGCCTTCTTGGCTTTTGATATAAAGCTTTCCAGAACCTGGAAACTTTCGTAGTAGTAAGCTGAAAACCCTTGTCAGAGCCTGGAACTTCTAATGCATGTTGGATGAAAAGCCTTTTCAAAACCTTGAACTCCCCAAGGTCAACAAATAAAAAGGCTTTCCATAACCTAAACTGTATCCAGCTGGACAGATAAAAGGGCTTTCCAGAACCTGGAACTTCTCATGCTCGACGGATTAACATACTTTTTCCAGACATGGAACTCCTCATATTGGACAGACTTGAAAAGGCTTTGCAGAACCCAGAACCTGTCATGTTCGACAGATCAAAAGGCTATTTCCCCATTACGGGTCTTCACCTCGACTTCGACAAAGGCCAAGGTGCTGGAACATGAAATGCGTATATTGCGTATATTACTCTTGATGGAAATCATGATTCTTATACATCAGAGAAGCTTCCAATTCACACGTCTTTCTTATACGCAAAGAAACTTAGAGAGATGATGAGTGATGTGGCAAAAGAGACGTGAAAGACGTCCTTGAGAGATAGAGAGAGAAATAAGAGATTTCTGTTTTGGAGGGGGGGGGGGATATAGACACGAAGAAATATAATAGAAAAACAAATTAGGATAAGAAAAGAGACACAAGGTGTAAAGGACAGATAGAGACACTAATGAAGGGAAGGGAGTAAAGACAGACTGAAAGAGGCACGCGAGACATAGAGGGGAAAGAGACCTTTGAGAGAGAGAGAGAGAGAGAGAGAGAGAGAGAGAGAGAGAGAGAGAGAGAGAGATACGCGAAATGTATGGGAGTTACAGGAAATACGACAAAATGGTATCACTAGATAAAGCTAGGAGAGAGAGAGAGAGAGAGAGAGAGAGAGAGAGAGAGAGAGAGAGAGAGGAAACACCAAAATATCAGAGCAGACAACATACAGGAAAGATGTAGAGAGAGAGAGAGAGAGAGAGAGAGAGAGAGAGAGAGAGAGAGAGAGAGAGAGAGAGATGGAATGAAACAGGGTCCCCGGGGACACGAAACGAAACAGAAGCGGACAGAGACACGCAGTGAAATGGGAGAAACGCTAGACAGTAGGGCGAGAGACGCGCGCATGCACGCACTCTGTGGCGGGACCGGGAACTAGCAGCGGTAAACAGAAGAACAGGAAGAAGCGAGGGGAGACCCCCAGTGTTTATAACTTTGGGTAGAATGAGGGCGATAATGTTCAGTGAGGGGAAAGCGAGGGGACGGATAAAAGGGTTTATTTAGCACGGTGTAATTAGGAGGTGTTTCGGGTCAAGGGGGTGTAGGGGAGATGGGGTCAAACAGGACCTCGATGGGGTGAGAGGGTGGGATGTGACAGGTATTATACGTGATCACATGTAAACAAACGAAGGGTGATGATGAGGTGTTGGATGAAGCTGTTGGCAGTAGGGAGTCAGGTTAGGGATGGGACCTGGCAGTAGGGAGTCAGGTTAGGGATGGGATCTGGCAGTAGGGAGTCAGGTTAGGGATGGGACCTGGCTGGAAGGAGTATATGAGTTCGAACCCTACCACAACACAAGGTTCCTATAGTATCCTCTTTACATAGTATTCTCCTCCTAACATCCCTGTCTTCACATTTTTTTTTAAATTTCTTGTCTTTATCACATCCTCCCTATCTTTACTCCCAGTTATCTACCTCTCCTCTTTTCTCCCTCTTTCACCCATCTCTCCCTCTCTCCCTCCCTCGATAACTCCAACTTTCCCCTCCAACACCAACAACCTCTTTCCTACAACACTCTGTAAACCCCCACTTCACCAAGTTGCAACCTCTCTCTCTCTCTCTCTTTCCTTCAAACTCAAGTCGAAGCCACGTTAAGATTACAATGATCCTAGACTGATAATGTTAGCTACTGATATCATCTCACACCAGGTCCCAGAGACGTAGGGCAAGGGGAGGGAAGAAGTGGAGGAGTGGAGGAAGGAGTAGGAGAGGTGTGGGTGGTTCCTCCCTCCTTCGTCTGTCTACTGAGGTCCTGCAAATGATGATCTCTTCAGGAGGTCAATCCTGTAGGAGGTGAAGTCCGAGGCTCAGGATGGGTTAGGATAACAAGGGCTCAAGAAAGAGTTCTCCGGGTGGGGGAAAAAAAATGGGAAGATGATAGATGTGTGAGTCGGTTATATTTTTTTTTTCTTTTTCGGTTATCTTTATTGTGCCTCCTTCCCACCCTCCTCTCCACCCACACACCCACACACACACCCTCCCTTTTTTGTAGGGTGGGGAAAGGGGTCTTTTGCGTAGTTATCTTGTGTGGGATTTTGTTGCGTCGTGTGTTCTTTCATACTGTTTCATGTTGTTTGTACTTTTAGATCGCACTGTCTCTCTCTCTCTCTCTCTCTCTCTCTCTCTCTCTCTCTCTCTCTCTCTCTCTCTCTCTCTCTCTCTCTCTCTCTCTTCTTAAACCCTCGTCTCCCCTCCTTCTCCCGTCCCTCTTCTCCTCCTCTTCTCTGCCCCTCCCCCTCCTCTCTCCATCGCAGAAAGACCCGACAACAGAACGAATCGGCGAAGCAGAAGAATATAAATGGTTGTCGACCATAACAGTTTTGGTGATGGGCGACCAAACCGATCGCTGGCATGTTGATCGCTGGCATGTTGATCGCTGGCATGTTGATCGCTGGCATGTTGATCGCTGGCATGTTGATCGCTGGCATGTTGATCGCTGGCATGTTGATCGCTCGGACTCGTTCGTTGGGGAGATAACTTTCGATTTACACAGACTCTTTTTTTTGTGTGTAAATATATATTTATATATATTCCTGTCTCCCCCATCACGTATTATGAGCTGTATATAGCATATCTGAGCGCATACCCTGCATAGATGTATATTCAGTGTATGTGTTACCACAATGCATATAATGTGGGCTTGTATATTAGTCGATTTATATATCTGAAGACAGACATGCTGAATATACGAGAGACTTTATGGGCAAAGATTGGGGTCCCTAAAAGGGTACGTGTTCTCTCTCTCTCTCTCTCTCTCTCTCTCTCTCTCTCTCTCTCTCTCTCTCTCTCTCTCTCTCTCTCTCTCGTAGCTTGCCTCAGTTACTAACCTCCTCTGACGAAATGATATATATATATATATATATATATAAAGAAATAATCTCCACTAGCAGCTAGACATCTTTTCGTTTGATCTAATAAAGACGATCAGTTGTTACTCTTTCTGACACACAGTCACTTTAATGATCTCTGGTGACATCTATCAGCCAGTGTCATATAGAAATTACACCCCTGACCAGGAGGATTTCAGACATTTGCCAGAGGATTAAAGGGAATTTAAGAGGTCATAAATCCTCTTTCCCCCCCTTTTTTTTTTCCACCAGACTCATGATGTGATGTGAGGGTAAACTATTGAAAAGCTCCACACGGGTCTGACTTTATCATCTGTGGTGGTGTGGGAGGGAGGGAGGGAGGGAGGAGGAGGAGGAGGCTAAGTATCCGAAAGATGAACCAGAAGTAATGAAGATAAATGAGGAGTTGCCATAAGGGGAGAAACCTTCGTCAGGGTAGAGCAATGGAGGGATGGATGATGGGGTCCAGCCACAGGACAGAAGGATGGGGCAGGGAGGGGAAAAGCGCAGGATAGGAGAGCGCAGGATAGATGGTAGGTTCTGATGATGGGGTAGTGAGGTGGATAGATGAGGAGGAGGTGGCTCATTGATAAGAAAAAGTAGTAAGAGGGAAAAGTGTCTTGGTTTTCGTGCTAAGGAAGTGAAGACATGATCGACTCAGTATGGGAATTGTGTCTACACGTATCAGTTTGGATATCAAGAGACCAGGATAGTGAACAATAGAATAATCATAACAGGGAAGATGAAGATAAAGTTGTTGGGGTCCATGTCCTTCGGAGCTGCGCCTCTCATACGCCCTACCCTGCGTCCCCAGCCACGCTCCTGCAGTGGCGCAATCCACGTCCCTGGGGAACGCGGAACTTGAGCAACCCAGAACATTTTGTTCATCATACTAAAGGAACAGTTACCAGCACAACACACACACACACACACACACACACACACACACACACACACACACACACACACACACACACACCTGGGGCAGACTGAGGCATTCTTAGAAAGGTAGAGTCCACTGCCTTGAAAACACCTGGATTCGAACCCGGGGTGTTTTTCCGTCCAAGGTCAGCTCTGGAGTCCAGTTAAAAAGCAATCAGGGTATAAGTAATGTCGTGGCATGAGGGGTGCAGGGACGAACAGTCAAGAAGATGAAGTGCCCATCGCCGAAACACCGAGGTTAGAGACGAGCCCCCGTAACGAAATGAGGAGAAAAGGGTTTTGAAACACTGGATCACCACACAGAAGACGCGTGTATGACGGTAGACTGTCACGCTATGAATAGACAGTAGACAGATGATGCTGGGGACCGTCACAGACCAAGAGAACGCATAGTAAAGATACGTCGGGGTTTTTTAACTATCTATTAAATTTGACTGCAGTGTTAACCCTGACAGCAGTCAGAGTGAGGTCAGGAGTCCCCCTAGAGAACGTGCGAAGGTCAGCTAATTCATGAGGTGGAGAGAGAGAGAGAGAGAGAGAGAGAGAGAGAGAGAGAGAGAGAGAGAGAGAGAGAGAATATGCTAATCCTGAATATATCTGTGCCACACAGAGGGATTCCAACTGGGTGTAGTAGACTACACCTTCGTGGACACAGGCAGCATCTCTTTTGTGTTTCGTTGTGTGGGAGAATCATGACCCAAGTATCCACTGTCTTTTCCACATTTAGATGTGGTGATTGATCATATGTTGCTTCTGTGGTCACCATCACATACCGTGAAGGCCAGAAGCCACGGTGGAGTTACCACAAGGCCATGTTGGGAAATGGACGAACCCTTTTCATATCTAATGATACACCAGTTCATCGAACCCCTTGTGCTGCCGCTGGGTTACTTATAGAGGGAGAAGACGCCATTCACTATTACCACGATCGATTGAGGCAAGATGGCCACCATTGGTTTTCTTCTCTTCCTCCATGTTTCAAGGCTTCCAGACCATCGTGGTGGAGACGAGGGTTTACGAAGTGTACCACACACCATCCAGGCTGTTAGGGGGGGAGGCTATGTGGGTCTGCGGGCTGCACAACAGCTTAATCGACCGATGGCTCCAAAACCCAGCAACCTCGAGACCATCCAAGACTATGGTGGTGTTGAAGACCCCGATCCGACCCTATAAATCAGGGGGATTCGCTAGAGTGTTCAATGGTCTGTGGAGAAGAGGATTATAGATGTGTGAGGTAAGATTTGTAGTAGTAGTGATCAAGGTGAACTTGTTGTCAAAGAGGGTAATTAAGCTGTTAGACTATTCAGCTATTGTAGAGTAGTTGAGGGAATCAAGGGGAATTAAGCTGTTAGAAGTTGAGGTCATCAAGTTTACACGTAAACTATCAAGTTAGTCAGGTATAGTACGTTAACTTAACACGACAGTAATCAAATGCATCTGTACATGTGAAAGTAGACAGGTATACCAGGAAACTATCAGAGTATCCATGTATACATGTAAACTTGTATACATATATACTAGCCTATACTTCAGCAGTTACGTTTTTGTTTGTTTGTTTGTTTGTTTGTTTGTTTGTTTGTTCCTTTTTTACTAGATCGCCCTAAAGACAGACTCGTTTGTTGATGCGGTGTGTGTGTGTGTGTGAGAGAGAGAGAGAGAGAGAGAGAGAGAGAGAGAGAGAGAGAGAGAGAGAGAGAGAGAGAGAGAGAGAGGAGTATGATATTAAGCACGGAAAATAACCAAAATTTAGAAACACGGTCAACACACACACACACACACACACACACACACACACACACACACACACACACAGTGGCCATTACGTTTTACTGCATCGTTTAAAAAATTTGTGTGTGTGTGTGTGTGTGTGTGCGGGGGCAAAATCCGGTGATGAGATTAATTTACGGAAACAGGTGTGAAGCTGGCCGGTAACGGGCAGAGGAGAACGGCAGATATTACTTCATACCCCCACAGCAAATTGTTGACAATAACCGACGCTGATAAACCCATCACGTAGATTTACGGTCAACTACGTCAAAAATCCGGAAAAAAAAGAAGTCCGGGTATAGATAAAAAAAAAATGATGGGGATGGATTCGGATATAGATTAAAAAATTAGGGGTGGGTTCGGATATAGGTGGAAAAAAAAGATAGAATGGGGATGGGTTCGGATATAGGTGAAAAAAGAAGAAAAACTGGGGGGTGGAGTCCGGATATAGGTGAAGAAAAAGAAAAAATATGGGTGAGGTTTTATCCGGATATTGGTGAATGAGGCTAGGGACTGCTAAGGTGGCCGGATACCAGTTAATGGGTTCGAATACTCATAAATGGGGTTTAGAAATGAGGTCGATTTATTGTGGATTCGTCTGTGGGTCATGGTGATATCATACGGAAATTCATGAACTTATAAAAGATCACCAAAAGCCATATACTGAATTCCAGTTCGTTAGATTCATAGAAATATATACGTTTTTTTGGTACACACAAGACATCCCAACATTTTATGACCTGCGGTGCCTACCGGTGGACGTGGCTAACTTCCTGAGCGCTGCAGAAGCCAAGAGAAGCCACCTGGGGTAGGAATTGCAGTGTGACACTGTGGTTGAAACACATTAGTAGAACCCATTTTATTTACACATGCATTAACCGGTCTAACTATTTTTCCTAATGAATCAAATGAGATTATATTAACAGTAACTTAATGTATAAGTATATAAATGTATATGTCAAAAAAAAAAGGCGTCAGATTTTTATTAAATGTTTCATGTAGAGTGTTAATGAGATGGCTTTGATAAGGGAAATTCTCTCGCCCGTGTTATCTCTGTACCCAAACACAGCCGCCGCCCCCCCAAAAAAAAGTAAATGAAATCATTTTCACATACTTAATAAATCAAATATTTACCCAGATATAACTAAATCATTTTGTAGTTACAATTAATTAACAGTTATCAACTATATGAACATCTTTTGCTTGATCCTTTTCATATGAATGTCTTTATATAAATGTCTTAATATAAATGTCTCTATATAAATGTCTTTAAAATTATCACACGTTCTAACAGCTATAAAGGTGTGGAATAACTGTTGACAAGGGTGTCTGTTGCTGGCAACTAATCAATCAAGGATCGCACAGGACCTGGGAAAGTGTTCAATACTCTTTTCGTCGATCTCAAGAGTATTAATAGCGTATTGAATGCTCCACAAGACATTCTATACTTATTGAAATACATGTTAATTCATATATACATAAATGATGCTTAAAACATTAGAAATAACATATAGGTAAATCAATTTACATGTATATCCTTATTTTTCATATAACATATAACATATAGGTAAATCATTTACATTGTATATCCTTATTTTTCATATAACATATAACATATAGGTAAATCATTTACATGTATATCCTTATTTTTCATATAACATATATAGGTAAATCATTTACATGTATTTCCTTATTTTTCATATAACATATAACATATAGGTAAATCATTTACATGTATATCCTTATTTTTCATATAACATATATAGGTAAATCATTTACATGTATATCCTTATTTTTCATATAACATATAACATATAGGTAAATCATTTACACGTATATCCTTATTTTTCATATAACATATAACATATAGGTAAATCATTTACATGTATATCCTTATTTTTCATATAACATATATAGGTAAATCATTTACATGTATATCCTTATTTTTCATATAACATATAACATATAGGTAAATCATTTACACGTATATCCTTATTTTTCATATAACATATAACATATAGGTAAATCATTTACACGTATATCCTTATTTTTCATATAACATATATAGGTAAATCATTTACATGTATATCCTTATTTTTCATATAACATATAGGTAAATCATTTACACGTATATCCTTATTTTTCCTAGATCTATGACATATACGAGTTTTCCGTTGTGATAATACGTGTTTACAATGTGATTTGCTGGTGATGGAATTTTGTGAGCATGACACTTGTGAGCGTGGTAATGTTGTCCTCCTGCTGTTTGTAGTGAAGATACATTATCCCAACGGGACGTGAAATGCTGAATTATGGTTAGTTATGCAACCGCGGCTGCCTGTTATATATATATATATATATATATATATATATATATATATATATATATATAGACCCCCACCCCATCCGCAGGTTCCAGGCTGCGCTCCCAAGCGGGTGGAGGGTAAGGTAGGAATCTTTAGGACAAGGGAATTGTTCTCAATGAGTTGTGTGTTCTTTGCCCTCCCTTAACGTTGGTAAAACCTATGTTGAAGACGATTTTTTTTGTGTGTTCGTGTTCTTATTACTAGCTTTATCTCTGTCTCTCTCTTTCTTTATCTATCGATCGGTGTGTGTGTGTGTGTGTGTGTGTGTGTGTGTGTGTGTGTGTGTGTGTGTGTGTACTGAATAGCCACAGCCCACGTGTAAGGCAAAGAGAAAAGACGCCAGTCTGGACCAAGGATTGGAACTTCGCAGCCACAGTAACGCCGGCTTGAGAGAGAGAGAGAGAGAGAGAGAGAGAGAGAGAGAGAGAGAGAGAGAGAGAGTGAGAGAGAGAGAGAGAGAGAGAGAGAGAGAGAGAGAGAGAGAGAGAGAGAGAGAGAGAGAGCAACAACTGGGCGGCCTTCAACATGCCAGATGAATGCTCTTAGCTTACCATTGTATTCCGCCCCAGATGGACGCCTGTTTTTAAGGGCGGTAATCGTGTGACTTTGCTATGGGGAAATCGACGATGTCACCCATAGGGAGAATGCATTCTGTGCCCTAGTTCGACGCCCTTCGAATATTGCTGTGTCATGTTGATCTGCTCCCACCCCCACACCCCGGGTGGGGGGGGGGGTAGGGAGGCTTGTGTTGGCAGGTGCTGAGGTAGACACACACACACACACACACACACACACACACACACACACACACACACACACACATACACACACACACACACACACACACACACACACACACACACACAAGCGTACGCGAAGACTTATTCACACACGCACCTGCACGTAAAGAGAGAGAGAGAGAGAGAGAGAGAGAGAGAGAGAGAGAGAGAGAGAGACAGAGAGAGAGAGAGAGAGAGAGAGAGAGAGAGAGAGACAGAGAGACAGAGAGACAGAGAGAGAGAGAGAGAGAGACAGACAGACAGAGAGAGACAGAGAGAGAGAGAGCAACCCAAGGAACCTGAGCGTCACCAAGTACGCCATGAGAAAGAGAGAGAGAGAGAAAAAAAAGAAAACTATGTCAACCATGTGTTACGGAAGGCGAGAGATATCTTATTTTTTTCTCCCTCTCTCCCAGGTGTGTGGGGTGGGAGGTGGTGGAGTTGAGCGGTGGTGGGGTTGAGGAGAAGGTCAAGATGCTGGGGATGATGGTGATGGTGGTGATGTTGGTGATGGTTGGTGATGGTGGTAGTGGTGATGGTGGTGATGTTGGTGATGATGTTGGTGATGTTGGTGATGGTGGTGATGTTGGTGATGGTTGGTGATGGTGGTAGTGGTGATGGTGGTGATGTTGGTGATGATGTTGGTGATGTTGGGGATGGTGGTGATGTTGGTGATGGTGGTGATGTTGGTGATGGTGGGGATGTTGGTGATGATGGTGGTGATGGTGGCTGAGAAGTGTTGGAGTGATTGATGTTCAGTTAACAGCTCCAGTGTTGATGTTTTAGCAGAGGCGTACAATGTTGGAGATGAATCAGTGAAGAGAGACACAATCATTTATTGCTGGGTTGCCGTCGCCTTCTGGCATTGAGCTATCTCTAACCCAGCGTGAGGCATTGAGCTATCTCTAACCCAGCGTGAGGCATTGAGCTATCTCTAACCCAGCGCGAGGCATTGAGCTATCTCTAACCCAGCGTGAGGCATTGAGCTATCTCACTCCCGGTGTGAGGCATTGAGCTATCTCTAACCCAGCGTGAGGCATTGAGCTATCTCACACCCGGCGTGAGGCATTGAGCTATCTCACACCCAGCGTGAGGCATTGAGCTATCTCACTCCCGGCGTGAGGCATTGAGCTATCTCACACCCAGTGTGAGGCATTGAGCTATCTCTAACCCAGCGTGAGGCATTGAGCTATCTCACTCCCGGTGTGAGGCATTGAGCTATCTCACTCCCGGTGTGAGGCATTGAGCTATCTCACTCCCGGTGTGAGGCATTGAGCTATCTCACTCCCGGTGTGAGGCAATGAGCTATCTCACTCCCGGCGTGAGGCATTGAGCTATCTCACACCCAGTGTGGGACATTCCACGGCCTCAGAGAGCCCAGGAAGGGAGCAGATTCTAATCTCTTTTTTTCTTTTATCCTTGTCTTTGTCATCATCTATATATAATGGTTAGTCAGTCATATTTCTTTGTCGTAATTAGTCACTACATTCGAATTAACTTCCCCAAACATATCCCTATATCACTTTCAACATTTATTGTATTTACTTTATAGAAAGAATGATGCTGATATTCACTGTTAATTCAACTCTACCATCTACTTTTATATTAACATTAACGAAGGGCAGACACCACACATATGAATGATCCAAAGCCTTGACTCAGTTATGTATATACCTGTTATGATGTTTGCCTTTAACCAGTACAAACACGTAATAATCATATTAAACGTTTGATTAAATAAATGGAAGCGTAATAAACATCTGGATAATTAAATCACAGCTTTGTAGAACACACTGGTTTAATCACTTTGATAAAACCTTTGATTACAACAGATTAAATAAAAAACAATATATATATAATATATATATATATATATATATATAAAATAATATATATATATATATATAATATATAATATATATATAATATAATAGAACGCCAGCTCATAATTTCTAGCTTAATGGCCTTTAACTACATGATAGCCATTGAAATCCAATAATAGATCGCCATTAGTTCCAACAACGCACTCATACATACAAGAAATTAGCACTTAAGGTATCAAGAAGCCAGAAGCTGTAAGGACAAAGACGCTTTATTCTCCCCAACTCATATACACACTGTGCAATAAGGACGAGGCGCAATGCACTTTCTCACAGGCCTTCCAACCCTACAGCACGTAACTGGCATATAACAAGTACGACCTGTTTTAACCCCTTGAGCACGACGATATCAGGTCAAAGGCCACGCCGTCATACCCAAGGGTCGTAAGGTCGTGGTGTAGGTTCCTCTTACAGTCGTGTCCGAGGGTCGTGCCGTCGTGCTCACAACACGTGCCGTCGTGCAAGCTGAACGTCTGTTATATTTCCTTCTTGTATCTCCCCTGATGATGTGATTATTACACGAAAGTGCACTTGGGAACTTATCGTGTTTCATTTCCCCGTGGACTCATAGGAAATATTTATATATATATATATATATATATATATATATATATATATATATATATATATATATATATATATATATATATATATATATATATATATATATATATTTATATATATAAAGTTGTATTGTAGATTTAACAAGTTGTTCTGTAGTTTTACTCAAAGAAAATATTGACATTGGGTCGGGGTTGTTTCATGTGCATCGTTACCAACACAAGGTGGGTCCCTCAAGTGGCGCTGGCTACTCAGGAGAACACATGGCCACCCAACCCATTTATCTGGTAACGATGATGGACGGCGTGTGTGTGTCGACTCGGTCATGCCAACCGAGAAATTCCTATAACGCTTTCTCCTCTAGTTCACAAGGTTTATCTACCTGTTCGTCGCGGTAAATGGTAGTGAATAGATTAATTACCAGTGAGGACGAGGTTGGTTGGTGTGTGGGGTGTGGGGGAATGGTGGTATTGTGCTGGTGTGGCTATACGGCACAGATCTCCATTGCGTGTTGCGGGTTCCCTTTGATCCTCAGCCATCAGCGCCCACCACAATATCTGTGAACTCAGTTTGAGGTTCCCTTGTTAGTGCGTGTGTGTGTGTGTGTGTGTGTGTGTGTGTGTGTGTGTGTGTGTGTGTGTGTGTGTGTGTGTGTGTGTGTGTGTGTCTCCAGGCATGTATTTATGTATCTTGTTTACATGTCTCTATGTATATGTATTTATACCCGAATGTCTGTGTGTATTTGTTTGCCATATACAGTTTTTTCAACGTATGTGCTCCTGAGCGTGTGAATTATATATATATATATATATATATATATATATATATATATATATAGTTTTGATGGACATATAGATAAACAGATAAGAGATTTAAACTGGTAAGTTAATTGATAATTAAGTCATCAACACTCATACATATTAATCAACTTAAACTACCTATCTCATTGAAAACTTCTAATGATAAACAGAGAGACAATGACTCATAATACACATTAAAGCATAATTACCGGCCATTTAAATGTATAAATGTTTATAATAATCAGTCAGTCTCTCTGTATCTCCGGGCTCTCTCATCCTACCCGTCTCTCTCTTTCTCTCCCTTCCTCCCACAGGCCTGACTGCAGAATTGTACTATGTGAGGGAGGGGGTGGTCAACGACTACGCCATGAACTGGAGGGTGCCGGTGCGAGCTGACGTCCACAGGCTCTACTTCACATGGGTGTCCGTCATCAAGAAACCGGTGAGTAAGAAACCTTGAACCTTGCCTTGCTGGAGGGTCGTGTGTGTGGGGGGTGGGTGTATGTGAGTGTGTCTCAAGTGTACACTGGGGTTTGTATTTTAAGTGTTTTAAGTCTTTGAGTTGTACTGGGGGGTTGTATTTTAAATGTTTTAAGTCTTTGAGTTGCACTGGGGTTTGTATTTTAAGTGTTTTAAGTCATGAGTTGCACTGGGGTTTGTATTTTAAGTGTTTTAAGTCATGAGTTGTACTGGGGGGGTGTATTTTAAGTGTTTTAAGTCATGAGTTGCACTGGGGTTTGTATTTTAAGTGTTTTAAGTCATGAGTTGCACTGGGGGGGTTGTATTTTAAGTGTTTTAAGTCTTTGAGTTGCACTGGGGGGTTGTATTTTAAGTGTTTTAAGTCTTTGAGTTGCACTGGGGGGTTGTATTTTAAGTGTTTTAAGTCTTTGAGTTGCAATGTTGTTTTCGTCATGTGTCCTGAAGGTTATATTTTTATATGTATAAACTTTATCTTTATTGAGCTCATGTTCTTGGCTTGCTTAGGTGCACGTCTCGTCAGTCAGGTTCCTCTTTGTGTGTTGTGTGTGTGTGTGTGTGTGTGTGTGTGTGTGTGTGTGTGTGTGTGTGTGTGTGTACCTCTGTCCCGTGGAGGACGACATAAGATTCTCTTCAAAAGGGTGTTTGCTGAGCCTCCTGTCGATGCACTGATCGCATAGCCCAGTAGATGGGATTAGGACGCTCCTCCTGGCGTCCAGAAGGAACACATCTCCTCCTCCTCCTCCTCATTCGACCAATTGACCCAGTTTGGACGAGGATGGTCTGGGATTTCCCCCTCCCTCCCTCTTCAAATGCTGTAGATTCTCCTGGATGGAGTCCAGAGGGACTATATATATCTATCTCTCTCCTCCTGATCCGACCAATTGACCCACTTTGAACTGGGATGATCCAAGATTCCATTCAGATGCCAGATCCTTTAATTTTCTTTCCACTTCCTCGATCGTAAATTTGATATTCATGTCCCCACGTCTGATTTGGTCTTTGGCTCCTGAAGTTTACTAGGATCAATTTTTCAGCGGTCGCTGTATATTTTCTACCCTCTCCCACTTTGACTCCATTGCAAGAGCTGATGCCACTCGTGTAGGTGGGATGGGCCAAAGGCTTTCATATCGTGTCTCAAGTGGATTTTCCACACAGCCTCACATCATGTACCAGCAATAGCCCTCCATAAGCGGGGTGGTTACCAGTGACACAGCTGGAGCCTTTGGGCTACGTTACATTATGACACCATTTGCAGTGCCTTTCTTTACCACGTTCGTGAGTAATGTATATATATATACATATATAAACAAAAAAAAGATATGTTTATATACAGATATCTATTCCCGCATCTCTCCCACATACACGTATACAGACGCAGTAATAGAGGGAGACATAGTCATACTTACACTGATCGAGTGGGAAAGAGACACTCTCTCTCTCTCTCTCTCTCTCTCTCTCTCTCTCTCTCTCTCTCTCTCTCTCTCTCTCTCTCTCTCTCTCTCTCTCTCTCAGACACGCACGCAGACACACACACACACACCACCATTTCCCTTCGTCGTTATTTCTCTTACTAACGATCGTATATATATTTCTGCTAAGACCTAATATAACCCCATCACTGACATTTCCAATCGCATTTCCTCGCTACAGAGGAGGAAATGATCTCGGGGAAATGGAAAGTGAAGTTTATGATTTCTTTTTTTTATGTGAATTTCATGTCCTGTTCCTCTCCTTCGACCAGTGACTGAATCTTAAGGTCTCTCTGAGGGGTAAAGATTTGGCTGAAATCTGACTTCAGAGGAAAATGTAGGCATTTGTGGCAATCTACCGAAAGGGGGGAAAGGCGAGGGGGGGAAGAATATGGGAAAACCTTCATTGGGATCTGGTGAAGCTAGGTTGAAAATGTGTGTGTGTGTGTGTGTGTGTGTGTGACGAGACCTGGATTTTAGATCGTTGGGCACGACGGTACGACCCTTGAGCACACGACGGTACGACCCTTGACCACGACGGTATGACCCTTGACCACGACGATATAACCCTTGAGCACGACGGTACGACTCTTGAACACGACGGAACGACCCTTGAGCACGACGGTACGACCCTTGAGCACGACGGTATAACCCTTGAGCACGACGGTACGACCCTTGAGCACGACGGTACGACCCTTGAGCACGACGGTACGACCTTTGAGCACGACGGTACGACTCCTGAGCACGACGGAACGACCCTTGAGCACGACGGTACGACCCTTGAGCACGACGGTACGACCCTTGAGCACGACGGAACGACCCTTGAGCACGACGGTACGACCCTTGAGCACGACGGTACGGCCTTTGAACACAACTTTATTACCCGTGGGTATAATAGCGTGACCTTTGACCTGACCCTTAAGAATGAGGTCATCACACCCAAAGATCGTACTGCAGTATTCCAAAATATGAAAGTGTAGTATATGTGGGGTCCAGCGTTGACCTGGTTACATAACCTTGTCATTGCTTCCTGTAAGGAAACAGAATTTCGTATGACCCTCTGAAATTTGCATATATACACGTACACATATGTAAGTCCGACAACCAAAATTTGCATTTAATCGTAAAGTTGCCTTTGGCATACGTTTGTTATCTTGGAAACAGTAAATTGGTCATTTTGCTTTTGAATTTTTCATGCATGATCGGAATGTTTTCTTTTATAAGACATTGATCTAAGATAGTTAGAGGTAATTGAACCATCGAAGATTTCATTCTAATTACAACTCGTAAATTTTTCACAGAAACGTAACAAAAATTAGATCAAGCAAGTAAGTGAATAAATGAAAATATATTCCTGTCTTTTTTGTGGCGTAAAAAAAAAGGGATTTCCAAAATCGTGTTCTGTGGACCTAAGATTCCTTCCCCCCCCCCCACCCACACCCACCGCCACCACCTCCACATCCACCCACACCCTCCACTATCACCCCCCTACCCTCTCCACCACCACCCGCCACCCACACCCTCCACCACCACCTCCTCCCACACCCTTCACCACCACCCCCTACCCTCTCCACCACCACCTCCACCCACACCCTCCACCACCACCTCCACCCACACCCTCCACCACCACCTCCACCCACACCCTCCACCTCCACCTCCACCCACACCCTCCACCTCCACCCACACCCTCCACCACCACCTCCACCCACACCCTCCACCACCACCTCCACCCACACCCTCCACCACCACCTCCACCCACACCCTCCACCACCACCTCCACCCACACCCTCCACCACCCCCTACCCTCCACCACCACCCCCGACCCTCAACACCACCACAAAGAAAAAAAGCGAATAAAACCAACGTAAAATAACTTGCCTTTCTCCCTGCCTGCCTCGCTCTATCACGACCGTGAGTCCTGGGTTTTGGAGTGAGGACAAGAGTCGCTCTCATGACTCATATGAGCACAAGGAGAGGACGGGGGTATGTGCGCTACAGAACGCGTGTGTGTGTGTGTGTGATAGGGCACGTGTTACAATCCCCCACTTCTCTCTCTCTCTCTCTCTCTCTCTCTCTCTCTCTCTCTCTCTCTCTCTCTCTCTCTCTCTCTCTCTCTCTCTCTCTCTCTCTCCCCACCTTCCCACCCCTCTTTCACTGGGGTGTGTGGACACAGCCGACTCACGAGTAAGGGGAAGGTATAGAGAGAGAGAGAGAGAGAGAGAGAGAGAGAGAGAGAGAGAGAGAGAGAGACGTAAATGACGAAAATATCACAAGCGGGAAATTTTTTCTTTTTTTTCTTTTTTTTTTTGCCGACATTGCTGAGCGCCGAAGAACAACATGAGCAACTTAAAATGTTAAGGAACTAACTTGAGTGATGACGGTGGAGGAAACACAAGCTGGTTGAGGAGTCTATACTCGAGATCTCAACAGAAGCACAAATATAGAACACACTTGGTTTCCACGTTGCCTCTAAACACTGAGAGGGCCTGCTCCATTCATCCATGGGATGTGCGTAACGAGCAATTCTTATCTTAGTTGATTTCCATTTTAGATCGACAAACAACTTCATTACACACAGAAACACACACACACACACACACACACACACACACACACTTTTCAGTCTACCGGGGGTGTATACACATAAGGCATCAGATATACATATCCAGCAAAGGAACCTCCATAATACACTGCAGTATACTATACACCCATACATATGTACACTCTATATTCCATTTCTCCAATGGCCCTTTCTCTGTACAACCCCTTCCAGTTCCCCCTGCTAACCACCCAATTAAAGAGAAAAAAGAAATCCTGGAAGGTGAGGAAGGGAACTGTGTTGGATTGTAAGGTCCACTAGGATTAATACCCTCCCCTTTGGCGTTTAGTTTGACCTTAAACCATCCGCTATAACCCTACTGTATAATCAAGCTGTGAGGTGTCACCATGTGACTAAGCTGTGGGGACAGTATACAACAAGCTTAGCTTGCCCTACAAGCTTCGTGCGGTCTTAATGCTAACTAGGATAAGACTTTGTGGTACAACGTACCTCAAGCTTATCTGGCCTCACGAACTATGATGGATAGAAATGTATAAACATCATATAAACATGTCTGCCACAGCCCCATCAACAGGGAATATATATATTGCTTTGTCGCTATCTCCCGCGTTAGCGAGGTAGCGCAAGGAAACAGACGAAAGAATGGCCCAACCCACCCACATACACATGTATATACATACACGTCCACACATGCACATATACATACCTATACATCTCAACGTATACATATATATACACACACAGACATATATACACATGTACATAATTCATACTGTCTGCCTTTATTCATATATATATATATATATATATATATATATATATATATATATATATATATATATATATATATTCTATTTATTCCAGGTACGGCTGTGTCTTTTCTCTCTTCTCTCTCTGGCAATGCTGGAAAGTTGAGTGACAAAAATGCATGAAGTTATATGTATTCATGGCCGGAATGCTTACTTGCTTCTTCAATGATGCAAGGAAGACGCGGCGCGTTTCCACTAACAGTGAAAACCCCCGAGAGCTTATTATTTTCAGCCTTACTCTCCCAGTAGGTGGAGGCGGAGACGGCAGATGGGGAACGGGGTGTGGGTACAGGGGTAAGAAAACGAGATGCGTGTGAAAGGGGTTAAGGTGTAATGGAAAAAGGGAAGTGGCGAAATTGAAGTAGACAGAATGTTGTATATGATGATTGCAAAGGGGCAAGGGCAACGGATTCTTGTGAGTGATAAATGTATAGAAAACAGTCGGTGGTTAATGATTTAGGGAAGATTTATGTGTTTATGTCTAATATTTTTTTTTGGGGGGGATGATGAAGACTGAGAGAGAGGAAGTAACAGAAATATGAATTGGAACGTAAGTCTCCCAGTGACTTGATACAAGAAGATGGGGTAAGGTGAGATGATAAAGTAGGTAGGAATTCCACGGTGCTGGTGCAGATGCAGGAGGTGAGGTAGTTGTTCTGTGGTGGTTCTCGTGGAGCTTCTACAGAAGAGAGGAGGCGTTACTGAGGTTCAGCGACAATATCAAGACGCTGTTAATGAGATGTGCAGGGCGTGTGTAGAACGACGCCACAATGAAGAATGAAAATGGAAGGACAAGAAGGTGAAGTATATGGACTTTGGAAAACACAGGAAAAGAATGTGAAGTATATGGAAAACGATGTCTAATGAGCGAAAAGAGAATAGAAAGTGAAATCAAAGATCACGAAATGTATAGAGAACAAAATTTAGACAGTGTGTGATGTTGAGAAAACAAAGTTTCCTGCGAAACCGTGTTGTAAAGAAAACGATTTGTAGAAAACACTAAGAGACGAGAATGTAAGATATAAAGAAATCGAAATTTACAGAAATCAAGATGGGTTCACTATCAACATCTTAGATGGAAGGGGATTCAGATTCCTCATCGTTGGTAAAGGAACGTTCTAAAACCCTCATATTGGGTGAAAAAAAAGGGTTCAGAACCCTTAGCTCAAGTAAGGGAGCGTTCAAAGCCTTCATCTTGGTTTTAAGAGGGCTCAGAGCCCTTACCTTCGGTAGGGAAGGGCTCAGAACCCTCATCTTGGGTGAGGGTTCAGAACCCTCATCTTGGGTTGAAGAAGGTTTAGAATCTCTGTTTTGGGTAAGGGAAGGTCAAGAAGCCTCCTCAACCTTGAAGGTCGAACGTCAAATATGGGCAGACGGTGATCGCGACCTTAATTAAAAACACGAGTGGAGATTACAAGGAGGCCAGGTCTTGCAGTCTGGGAATATTCCCGATATTCCCGTTTTGTCGTGGCTATATGATCCACTCTGGTATCGGGAATCGGAAGAGAAAGGAAAGGAAGATGTATATATATCCACGGGAGAGGTTTATAGTGGCTTTCCCATATCTTAATACTCGTATCTATCAATTCGTTGATGTATATAAACTACAGGTATAGATACATGACATTTTATACATAATTCTATGTATGATGATGAGGATTTGGCGTTATTTTTTCTATTTAAAATCCCAGTCTACATATTTTTTTTTTTTTTCCTTATCATTTTCCTGGAAATGTCAGGTTTTACCATTGCACCAGGTGGTCATCTCCCCCGACCACTCCTCTTCTCCTCTTTTTTCCATCCATCATGCCATCCTCTTGTGCCTCCTTTCCCATTCCCCTTCCATCCTCTTGTTCCACCCTTCCCATCTTCTCATCCTTTCCTTCCTCACCCCTCCTCTATTCTACCTTTCCACTTCCCCTCCCCTGCATCTTCTTTTCCTATCCACATCCCTCTCTCTCTCTCTCTCTCTCTCTCTCTCTCTCTCTCTCTCTCTCTCTCTCTCTCTCTCTCTCTCTCTCTCTCTCTCTCCTTCCCTTCCCTCTATCCTCCCTCGCGGTACCCATCTCTCCCTCCCGCTAACACGGAACTAATGGCTCCATCACGTAAAATATCAAGAGATTATTTAGGTATGATAATAGGACCGTGCCGCCGACCGGCCCAGACAGGCCACAGCCTTTTTCTGGCTCCTTTACTTACGGGAGGGAGAGTGAGAGGGAGGGAGATGATCGAGGGTGGGAGAGGAACGAGCGAGGGAGGGGAGTGAGGGTGGGAAGAGGAACGAGGGAGGAAGATGAACCAGGGAGGGAGAGGAACCAGGGAGGGACCAGTGTAGGAGAGGAATCAGT
>NC_092237.1:58413707-58416207 GCF_036320965.1 Panulirus ornatus | reverse complement strand
CCATGAAAAAAAAAGGAAAATGGGAAGAGACTATTCGAAATGTATCTGTCGTCTCAACGTTCACAACCTCGTACGTCGCTGATTGGTTAATCCATTGTGAGAGTGTTGCCAGAACCCTTGTTAAGTTAGACGTTTTACAGGGCTCAATTAGTCTTGGAATGAGAAAGGTGGGGAGGAGGGAGCAGAGGTGGAGGAGGAAGAAATGGTCATCTCATTCTTCCTCTTGTTCTGGCAACACATCTCCCTGCTGCACTGGTTCATTCCAACAGATGACTAGAAAAATATTTTCACTGAACCATTATTTTTTTTCTTTTTTTTGTCTCTGATTTTAGGCCTTAAAGACTGCTTAGGAAGGGGTTGGGAGTGGAGGAGTGAGTGTGGGAGCGTTGTCTGGGGGAACAAGGGCTATTTTTTTTTCTTTTTTTTATACTGTTTTCGTAATCTATTCTAATTGGCCTGACTTCAGGTTAAGGTAGTGTGTGTGTGTGTGTGGGGGGGGGGGGGGAATGTTACCTTTTGTGAAGAAATGATGGTGGAAAATGGAAAGAGACACGTCTGCGGTGTAGACTATATTATTAATTGAAGCTCATTAAAAATGAGTTTGGTAGAAAAGACAGCTTGAAACCACCCCCTCCTCCCTTCCCCTTCCCTTCTCCTCCCTCAAGAAAAGGGAAAAAAATATCCTCTGTCTCTCCATATAGCTAATGAAGAAATCACCAGATTTGAATTAATTGATCAAGTAATTTTCCCTCCTCCAAACCCCCCAAACAAACATGTTATGTATAAGGTCCCAAATATGTAGTAATCAAATAAATAAATAAATAAATAGATAGATAAATAGATCTATATTTTTTTCTTTTTTAATTTTCCAAAAGAAGGAACAGAGAAGGAGGCCAGATGAGGATATTCCCTCAAAGGCCCAGTCCTCTGTTCTTAACGCTACCTCGCTAACTCGGGAAATGGCGAATAGTATGAAAGAAAGAAAGAATATATATACCTGTTCAATATATCTTCTAGTATAGGAACAAATGACCTTGTTAGAATATCCTTTAATTGTATCTGCCACACTCCCATATAGACCTATCCAAACACGACCATGGGACCCCGTCGCAAATAGAACTACGACTACGAAGACCAATCCAAAGACGACCCTTGCTCTCATCTGTATCGGCCCGGATCATCATCACCCAGCACCAGGGTTTCGAACCCCACACACCCCTCCTCACCACACCCACCCATCCCTCACCTACCCTTCCACCCCTCCCATTCCCTACCCTTCCACCCCTCCCATTCCCTACCCTTCCACCCCTCCCATTCCCTACCCTGGCATCAACTTGTTTCTTTTTGTTCAGCCGAGCGGGACGGCAATGAAAAGATCCTTCGCTGATGGTGCCAGAAATTATCACCCCGTTTTCTTTGTGTGGGGAGTGTGGGGTGTGGGGAGTGTGGGTTTGGGGGGGAGACACTGGCCTGTTGTATTGAGGGGCGCTCAGCGGAAACTCCGCTCGCAACGACCAGCTGTATAACCCCCCCAGATGTACTCTTTTTTTTTCCTCTCTTCTCTCTTCTGTGTTGGGATAAAGAATCATATATGTATATATATATATATATATATATATATATATATATATATATATATATATATATATATATATATATATATATATATATATATATATGTATATATATATCTGGTGTGGGAAGACAAAAGATTGGAATATAATGGAAAGTACTGAGCGAGAGAAGGAAAACAGTGTTGACGGTAATCAAAGAGAGAGAGAGAGAGAGAGAGAGAGAGAGAGAGAGAGAGAGAGAGAGAGAGAGAGAGAGAAGACTGACAGACAGAGACAGGGAAAGAGAGGAACGAGTTAGAGAGAGAAGCATGAGAGGACTGTAGACACACACCCACACACCCACACACACAGACACACTGACACACAGACACACACACACACACACACACACACACCCAGCTCCGCCAGACAAATACTGATATTCGCGAAGTAAAAATTTCCCCAAAAATTGCCAACAAACAAGACAAAAACCTCCTCAGCCAGGGCATTCCTCCCCCAGCCTCCAGCATTCCCAGCGCCCCAGGTCGGCCCCTTCCCTCCCTCCATCTCTCCCTCCCTCCCTCCATCCATCCATCCCTCCCTCCCTCCCTCCCTCCCTCCCTCCCTCCCTCCCTCAGACACGTGTTTTTTCAGGGCATCACCGCGTGTTTGTTTACCTGGTAATTAAGGCACTGATGAGGTCATGACCCAACGACCCACCCTTGTTCCCGATGGTTTACTTTTATTGACTTTTGTATTCCTTTGTTGTGCCCCGGCTTTTGTTAGTGAAGCTTGTGTGTGCTTTAGAAAAAAAAAAAAGACATATTGTTATTCTCGCTATGTATCCATGCGATCATTTTTATATATCCTTTTCATTCATCATCTTTATAGATCCTTTTCATTCATCAGTTTCTTCGTCATGTTTCATTCTTTACTTCAGTTCTTAA
>NC_092237.1:58368707-58403707 GCF_036320965.1 Panulirus ornatus | reverse complement strand
TCAAGGCTTCGTTATAACAAGAGACGCATAGACTTAACGAAAGTGTAAGTGGGGACTGTGTCGAACCGGAGCATGAATGAATAAGGACGGTGGTGGTGTGGTGGTTGGTGAGGAGGTGGGGAGGGGTCGCTCATGTGGTGGTTGGTGAGGAGGTGGGGAGGGGTCGCTCATGTGGTGGTTGGTGAGGGGAGGGTGTGGGGTCACTCCTGGAGGGGTGGGGAGGGTGTGGGGTCACTCCTGGAGGGGTGGGGAGGGGTGGGGTCACTCCTGGAGGGGTGGGGAGGGTGTGGGGTCACTCCTGGAGGGAAGCGGTGGAAGGGAAATGCTAGGGAGTTTCTTAGCGTCTCTGAGGTATTCCCAAGCGTCGATCAACTCGGCTAATTAGTTCCGAAGCCACTGTTGCTCCTCCTCCGTCCCTTGTCTCTTGAGAATAAAGTTTTTTTTTTTTTCTTAATGTAAAATGAGATTGAAAAAAACCTTACCCTCCCCGAGACGAAGATTCGATGATATCTGAGAATTGTACTGGATTATATCTCTCGTCTTTCATATCCCAATCCATAATTTGCTACACATTTATTTATGTATTTCTATTTATTTTCATTATTGACGTTTTCATGAATTTTTTTTCAGTGGGTGCATATGGGATGATTTTTTTTTTTATCTATTTCACTCTAAACTGAAACGTTTCATTCGTTGTTTCACATCTTTCCACGACGAATACTTTCCTCAACACTTCTATGTAAGCCTGCTACTCCGCGTCTCACATCCCTCACGCTTCTTGTATATGTGCAACTGTTTGACTGCAAAGGAGTTTTTCTTTTTGTACATACGTTCGAACACCATTTTGAGGTCTCCTCTCCTCTCATCTGGCATCTGGTGCTACACAAGACCCGTTGCTCTATGAGAATACCCAATAGTCGAAGACGCACCCAGTGAAGGATGCTGTGGTTCAATACATCTGTCCTTTCCAACCTCCCTAATCGACTTAAGAAAAAGGAAAATGGAAGTCGTACTTCACTTACAAGTGTTTCTTAAACATGCCATTACCCGAGGTGGTCTTTGATCCCCTGTTCTTATTACAGGAACTTCAGAAAATCCGGAAACAATAAAATACTTGTGTCTAAAAGCTGATTTACAGGTATGGTACATCGCTAGCTAAACCACCTGACGCCAAGACACGCATTCACATCACCCAGTGAGGAAAACAAAACAAAGTTGTAAATTCAAACCCCCCTTTAAAAGACGCAATCAAAATAGGGAGTAAACTAGTAATCCATTACCCGTAGAAAATGGGAGCGGAAGTCTTTTATCCGGTGTTAGGAGAAAATTGTTTCTGAAGGAGGAGGTGTGAAAGCGGCGCCCACCGGATGCTTGGGAGATAAGTGTAGCGGGTGTGGAGGCACGTGCTGGGGAGTTTAATGAGAACACGTCCAGGTTCCCTCCTCCTCCCCTTCCGTAACTCACCCCCTACTGAGATGTGTAGCCATGATTTACGACCAGGAATTTTACCTCCGTTTCGTCTTCGGGATGGATTTAGCTTCTCTGTCAGAGGAGGATTGTTTTGTACTCGAACGAGGGAAAGGGGAGGGAAAAGAGGAGGGGGAAGAGTTATTTTGGGGGTTTTCTAATGACGTGATGAAGGTTCATACGTCAGGGGGGCCAGGTCGCCACATACGGGGGTTTGGATCTCGTATATAAACCTGCAGTGAAGCGAGACAATGAACCTTTTGTGTTCCATGAGGAATTTTCGTTTTATATTTAGGATAAGTATTGGACGACACGATGAACCCCGAGCGCGCGTCACGTTATACGCAAAGGAGAAGAATATCGCTCCCTCCTCCCTCTCTCTCTCTCTCCACCTGAGAGAAGTATTTTATCCCCCGGAGGAATATTTCACCCCCGAGGAGCAGTATTTTATGCCCGGGTGATGAGGATAGAGGAAGAGCGGGAGCCGCCAGGTATATACATCGCTCATGTAAAATGCTTCGGCGGACAGAAGAGTCGAAGCAAGGGGTGTGGGCCCCCTCGCTGAGGTCGAATATTCCCCTCCCGACCAGCGAATTTCGCTGAGAGAAATTCGCTGGGAGTGAAGTTCGTTGTGTTGCGCAGTTATGATTGCGCTGACTGCTGGTAGAAACATGAAGGAGGTCGTACTGCGCAGTTATTATCATTACGGAGGCCGTATTGCGCAGTTATGATTGCGCTGACTGCTGGTAAAAGAGCGATTGTGCGGTATAGGAGAGCGAGTGAAGACAGGAAGGAAAATATAATAGGCTTATTGTGGGCGTTGGCCTGTCTATAAATCACATACAACCTTCAGTAATATGTAGAAAGAAATGTGATGATAAAAAGAAATATGATTTGTAGGTTTACTTCATGGTACTCCCATAACAGAGACTCCTAAGCATTTGATAAAACTTAATAGAAAAGACCTTGATTATCAAACACAAAGTGGGCCATTTAAAGTCATTTATCACCACACCAAACTCACCCGAAATTACGGATGCCACGAAATTACAGACTACCGCGTATGACGACCCGTCTGGAGAGAAGGCTTGGCTGACACACAACTCACTTGGCAGACGCACGTTGAAGGAGACATGTGTAATGTTGTAGGTCAGCAGCACACGTAGCCTTACGACGGTCTATTGAAACAAACACCTCTCGAGCCACTTGGCTCCTACGTCCCTTACCCTGCCCTGCCAGCCTCAATGAGGTACATCCTCCTCCCCAGGACCATTAAGGGGGGAAAATAAAAAGGCGCTCCACTTCAGACAACTGCAGGAGAGGCCGGCCGCAAAGACACCAGGGGTTGTGGGCAATTAAGATCCTACGAGGTATTTTGAAGGGGGGGAGGGGGGGGAATAATGTACGTGTTCCTCTCTCTCTCTCTCTCTCTCTCTCTCTCTCTCTCTCTCTCTCTCTCTCTCTCTCTCTCTCTCTCTCTCTCTCTCTCTCTGGCAAGCACCGTAACTTTCGTATACTTTGCGTTGGTTTCCTTAAGACTTTTAACCCCATATCTTGGCGCCTATCATTTTTCCGTAACGTACATATACCTTACGATGGTTTCTAAGCATTTCTACCCTTCCGCAGTAGCTGGATCAGCGACCTCTCCTTACTTTTCATATCCTTTGCAATGGTTTCGTAATCCTTTACCTTCCCCCTCTACCCCACACACATACACAGATGGTCGTGGGACCTCACCTTAATCTGAGGTATGCCTTGCGATGGTTTTGAAGGTCTTCTAACCTCCACAGCTGGGATGGGGACCTTTTCTTAACCTTTCCTATTCTTTATAATGGTTTCGGAAACCTTCACCTCCCCACATATAGGTGTAGGATCTTAACCTTACGTATACCTTGCGGTGGTTTCGAAGGTCTTCCACACCAACAGTTGGGTTTAGGAACCAAGTTTCCGTGTTGTTACTCTGCTCACTTGGGCTAACTTTACACTGCGAAAACTGGAGAAAATATCACGGAACAGCCTTCTCTCTCTAGGGACACGACCTCCACCTCTTTCGCCTTCTTGCTGAACTCTCTTTACTTCTCCAGGAACTTTGCGCCGGGAGAAATATGCGTTTCTTCTGACGAGGAGGTCGCCTGCCTCTCGAAGAAGGTTTTCCCAGCCTCGAGGCAGGACGAACGCTCTGTGCCCCTACAGGAGGCACCTTCCTCGTCCACTGTTTTCTTGTCTTCGTCAGGAAGATGAAAACTATCAGGAGCCACCCAACCTTCCTCCCGATCTCTTTCAACCTCTCGTGAATTATACGCCGAATGCCTTTTGTACCACGAGCTGGTCCCTGGCGGCACCACCCGTACCACCTCCTCCTCCTCCTCCTCCTTCCCTTCCTCGCCAGTGCCACATGTTGGTCGAGTCAGGGATGGAGTGGCATGCCCGATAGTGCCTCCTGCCAACCCCAGGCTGCCTGCTTTCCTCATACATAAGTCAGGGTAAATGAGGCGAGTGAGGGGTGTGCTTTACGGGCGGGGTGTGTGTGTGTGTGTGTGTGAGAGAGAGAGAGAGAGAGAGAGAGAGAGAGAGAGAGAGAGAGAGAGAGAGAGAGAGAGAGAGAGAGAGACTTACCTACACCACTAAAGAAATCTCCATATTGAAGTGTGCCTTAATGTTATTCATTTCCTCGATTACAGCCAAGTACTTTTAGAATATAGAGTTTCCAATCCTTATTCACTTATTTCTGCTTTCTTGACTTCCTTTATTTTCCACTAAAGCAATATGCTAGATACTATAGTCCTCTCTTGATAATGATGATTTGCATACGCTAAAGAAAATATAGTAAATTTAATAATACCATCACTTAAATATCGGGCAAGGTAAAACTGGGTAGTAAAAGTATGCAAACATGATATGAAAATAGATGACACTCTGGCCCTGCCTGGGTTCGAATCCTGAACACACGGTAACTGGCCCACAGTCAATCCAGCTGTGCATCCTCCCCTTGGGGCTGGTCGATAAATGGGTACCTGGAGTGAGCTTATTGTGTATACAAATAAGAGTAAAGATATCGTACTTATATATAAGGTTAAGAAATAGGGGTAACACGCGTGTAAAAACCCTTCCTTTGTAATTCACAAATAGGGACCATAATTGGTAATTACATATACAATTACTTATAAAAGTTGGTTCAGTACGGAATATAGAGATGAAGTGGGATGGGCAAGGCGTGCGAACTGGATTGGCGATGAAGACTTAGATTTTGACGAATGATGCTGAAGTTTACAGTCAGAAATATATTAAAAAAATATAGAAAAATAAGAGAATTAAAAAGATTAAAAGTTATTAAAAGACATATTGCAAAAGCGTTTTTTTTTTTTAATATATAAAAGTGAAGAAAATAACAGATGAAGATTGTGAGTGGTATGAGACCAGATCAGATGCTAAGTTAAACTGGTTACGTCGAAAGAGCGACAGTATTGTAATACATGTGTCGACCATCGGACCCTGGGCACACACACACACACACACACACACACACACACACACACACACACACTAACATACACACACACACACACGCGCGCGCGTGCGCCAGGAACCCAAGCAATAAGGACAGACAGTCACCCAGAATTACCTGCCCAATTTGTCGACGGCGTCACCTCCCCCCCCCCCCCCCCAACCCCCTCCCCAACCCCCTCCCCCACCCCCACCCCCTCCCCCCACCCCCCCTCCCCCTGCACCGGCCTGATGGTCCGGGGGGAGGGGGGGGGGAGGTGACGGCTATTGTACCCCTCCAGCGTGGCTCGAAAAGAGGCGCGAAATTTCGTGCAAATTTTTGCCGATGTTTCCTTGGTTCCTAAACACTCCCTGACGAGGAGGAAGAAAGGAAGAAAGAGGAGGAGGAGGAGGAGGAGGAGGAGGAGGAAGAAGAAGAAGAGGAGGAGGAGGAGGAGGAGGAGGAGGAGGAAGAGGAAGAGGAAGAAGAAGAGGAGGAGGAGGAGGAGGAGGAGGAGGAGGAGGAGGAGGAAGAAGAAGAAGAAGAAGAAGAAGAGGAGGAGAAGGAGGAGGAGGAGGAGGAGGAGGAGGAGGAGGAGACAAAGTCAGTTGTTATTTCTCACTAAGGTGGGGTTTCCTCTAGGCTGATGACTGAACGTGTGGAGTTTCCTGTTCAATTAGCAGGTGCTTCCTCCACTCACTATCTCCTTAATGGAACGTAAGAGAGTGTATCTCACGTGCAGGACCGAGAGAGAGAGAGAGAGAGAGAGAGAGAGAGAGAGAGAGAGAGAGAGAGAGAGAGAGGTCCACTTCTCACGGTAAAAGTCCTCATCCAACCCACCCACTTTCTGCTGAAGGTCTAACGAGTCCTCAGTCCTATAAGCCACAATATCTTCACAAAAATTACTGTAGTGATCACACCTACAGCCATTAGTGGTGGAACATTATCTTGCCTGAGTACTTGTTACGGTGATGACTCTGGCTGTGAGGGAGGTGTGGTATTTCCTGCCCCGCCATCATCCAAGCCTCGCAGCTCACCCTGCTTGCTTGCACCATCGCTTGACGTTGACTAAAAGGCTCGGGGTGCGAGCGGCGAAGGAATGCGCCTCCTGCCCAGGGGAGAAAATGGAGGTTTTGTTGCTCCTGTGGAACAAGGAAGGCCTGCCAGGAGGGGAGAAGGGAGGACATTTAGCTGCTGTCGTAAATAGGAAGGGACTCTGATAGGAGCAGGAAAGGGGTGGGGGAGAGAAAGGGAGGCGTTTTACCGCTTCCCTCCGTTTTCTTATCACAATCCTCACCTGAAGGAGATGGTTTACTGGAGGAGGAGGAGGAGGAGGAGGAGGGTGTGTGTGTGTGTGTTCTGTGTGTGGTGCAGGGTTTCGTCTTTCGGAGTTACACGACTTCTCTCGGACCATCCTGAAGATCATGGAGTGTTAAGAGAC
Organism: Panulirus ornatus; assembly: GCF_036320965.1. Classification (NCBI taxonomy): domain Eukaryota; kingdom Metazoa; phylum Arthropoda; class Malacostraca; order Decapoda; family Palinuridae; genus Panulirus; species Panulirus ornatus. The sequence goes on along the minus strand of NC_092237.1, from coordinate 58,397,315 downwards.
ACGTTTATATGATCATTACTATCATCAAGGTATCGCTTACCGTAAATCAAGTACCGTACAATCCTATGCCGAGTGAGGAAGTGAGGCGGTTATGACCGTAAACCAAAACCCACGAACTCCGAGTCTTCCAGATGGTGCGGTTCGATACACAACACCATCGTGTTCTCAGCGAAGATTGAGACCGTCGATAAAGTGGCTATTACTTGACCACACCGTCCGTTGTTGACCAAATCTCAATCACATCCACTTTCCAGCCACAACGCTAGTCAATAAGAAAGACTTTTATCTTATTCTGAGCTTACAACCTTGGATTATAGAGGTAAATAGTGAGTATAGACAGAGGACAATTGTATGTATCACAGTAGTTTCGAGTGGGACTTGTGACGAGGGTGTGTAAGTCGCACTTCCTCCACTCACAGCAGCTTAAGACATAGAACCCAATATGTTTATTCTCACAGAATGAACATAAGCAGCAATTCCTCTTATCAATGGTTCCTTTGTACTGAAGAAGGTACCTACATAGACGGTAGTGGAGTAAGACGTGAATTCCTCTAAGAGAAACGAAGTATACAAACGTCTTTTAAGATCATTACTACAGATACACACAACAAGATATCGACCCAGCCAGTTGCCCTACCTCACCACCAGGAAGAGAACAACAACGCCACGACGGTGAACGGAGAACACTCTCAAGTCTCGTAAGCCCATAACACCCCCACCCACAACCCACCTTTTTTTGAACAAACCCTTCGGCAGCAGTCAAAACCCGTGTGGTGATACGTCCATAACCCGGAAGAATGAGTCAAGGACCTAAAATGAAGGTGGTTTGGTCAGACAGAAGGGGTTCCCTTCAGCGGCGGCGGAGGAGGAGGAGCAGGAGGAGGAGGAGGAGGAGGAGACATAACAAAGCAACTGTCGTGACGCCACGAAGATGACAGGTTGGATATTGAGAACCTTTCAGAACGTGTAGAGACATACGACCCATAATGACACCTTTCAGGACTCTCATTCCGCCCGGTGCGCCCCTTACTGACAACTGTCTTTCCCCAAATCGCCTTTCAGAAGCCGAATGAAATTGCTGATCTGGGAAATCAATTAGGATCACTCACCAAAAGAAGAAAAAGATAATACATCGATTTAGCCCCATATCTTTATCATTGAGTTAGCTCTGGCAGTAGCTGTTATGTATGTAAGTGGATCGAAGGCGTGAGAAATTCACTGTCGTAAGTGAATTGGACAAGTGGAAGAACTCGTTCCGTACCTGTGGACATGATTTTATTTCCAGTTGGCACGACCAAACGAGCGAAGAAACTTTTTCACCTCATAAGTACCAGTGGTTCGATCCCCCCTGCGCATGACGGTACAATCCTTGCTCTCAGCGGTACGGCTCCTGAGTGCGATGGTACAATCCTTTACTTCCAGCGGTACGACCCCTTAAACACGAAGGTGCGATCCCTGCTTCCAACGGTACGACCTTCTAAGAAAGTTCATCGGTACGACCCTTGGGGTACGATGGTACGATCGTAGAGTTCATCAGTACGACCCTTGGTGTACGATGGTACGATCGTAGAGTTCATCGGTACGACCCTTGGGGTACGATGGTACGATCGTAGAGTTCATCGGTACGACCTTTGAGCACAATCGTACGATCGTACAGCTCAGTGGTGTGAACTTTGACCACGATGGTGACGTCCCGACAGCATGACGATGGCTTGGCCTTTTGACCTGACCCTTCAAGACTTAGGTCAATGGCCCGGGGTCATCATACACACACACACACACACACACACACACACACACATACAAGGGTCGTGCCGTCGTGCTTAAAGGAAATGAATATAAAAGATGAATATATACGTCTCTGACCCACGACCCATGACCTTTGACCCACGACCCACTGTGGTAGAAGAATACGAGATCGAACAACCAGTATGGCTAGTCTACCCATTTAGGTCACGTGCAGTTTTCCCCACAGCCCACATGGGCAGCGTAGGTTCAGCCGTGGTGGCATGAGAACTCCCAGCAACGAACAGTTTACTCGACCAGTGATATAGTAATTAGCAAAGCTTGACCGTAGGCCAGGCTGCGGGGGTAGAGAGGTGGGCCCCCAAAAAAAACCAACTGGAGTTATACTTAAGGTCTAATTTCCTTGTATTGTGAACACTACAGTCACCTTTATTCTTATAATTAGTAATTAATATGGTATTTCCACCAGGAGTGAAGAAGAGAAGGTGAACCTTTTCGATAGGGTTTATAGATATTCATAGAGAATTGAAAATCACGAGACGTACCGTATCTAATCAAATGTTTAAAAAAAAAAAAAAAAAACATCATTTTGAACGTCCTTATTGCACTTGATCGGCTCTGAGGTTATTTCCTCGTACTAGATTACATAAATCGTGTGAATGTAATAATGTTATCCAGGAGTTCATACGAGGTGAGGAAAGGGGTTAAGTGTCTCTGTGCTGAAGATTATGGTTCCCCCTGACGTTTCCCCCCTTCCCCTCCCTCAGACACACACACACACACACACACACACACACACACACACACACACACACACACACACACACCATCGTTATCATCATCCTTTCCCTCTCGTATTTCAACCTTTTGTCCTTCTCTGGCTTTTCCAGCCTTCTGTTTCTCCCCTCTTCCATTCTTTCCCCCCGCTATCCCCCACCATCCATTTAATTCTCTCACATGTCCCCTTCCTCCCTCTTTCCCATAGCCTCTCCCCACTCCCTCTGTCTCTCCCTACCCGCCTCCACGCCTCTCCAACCCTCCCCAAAACCACTGCAAATTATGATCTCACTTCTTGTCAGCAACTTCCGCTCGAAGCTGTACAAAAACTATGGCCCCGTTCAGACAATGGTTGTCCCCTTGTATTGTACCGTGTGTGTGTGTGTGTGTGTGTCTGTGTGTGTTTGTGTGTGTCTGTGTGTGTGTGTGTGTGTGTGTGTGTGTGTGTGTGTCTGTGTGTCTGTGTGTCTGTGTATCATGTAATGCTCATAGGCCCTTGTGATCCACAGAAATCCCCTTAAGTACATTTGGAGCAATAATGCGAATCCTCTTTATAAGTGGAAAGGTTAGAATGGATGACTATGGAAACATGAGTGGAAGGGGTGGAATGGATGACTATGGAAACATGAGTGGAAGGGGTGGAATGGATGACTTATGGTAACATGAGTGGAAGGGGTGGAATGGATAACTTTCGAATCATGAGTGGAAGGGGTGGAATGGATAACTTTCGAATCATGAGTGGAAGGGGTGGAATGGATAACTTTGGAAACAAACATCTTACAGTCATTAATGGTAAGAATCAGACGTGAATCAATCATATTCATTTTTTTTTTCTAAAGTGATTTGGTTATCACGTGTGATGCTTGTGAAAGTGTTGGGTTCTTATCTGTAGTTCCTTATCTCTGGGGTTGATCAGCTTATCTTGGGTTCGTCAGCTGAGTGACCTACTGGTAGGGAGGGAATGGGAGAGGCCTGGAGGGGAGGGAGGGAGAATGGGTGTTGGAGAAAGGGATGGACGGCGAATGTGTGTTGAAGGGCAAGGAGGGAGAATGAGTGTTACAGAAAGTAAGGGAGAGAAAATGTGTGTTGGAGAAGGTTCAATATATATATATATATATATATATATATATATATATATATATATATATATATATATATATATATCAGGAAATTAATTAAGTAGAAAATCCTATTACCTTAATTGATCATTGGAAGGATGGAAAGGTGTGTTAATTCCGTCATTAATTCAAATACGATACTAATTTTGCAATTAGAGGAATTTCAAGTATGGCTAATTGCTATAATTCGATAAAAAAAAAATAATACACAGGAAAGAAAATATGTTTACATATTATTCGTAACCACACAAAAGCAGGAAAGATATTTTGGGTTGGGTATATATATATATATATATATATATATATATATATATATATATATATATATATATAGAGAGAGAGAGAGAGAGAGAGAGAGAGAGAGAGAGAGATGGATAAATAGATTGATAGATAGATAGATAATCTAAACTGTGTCCCTGCCAGAAACCCAGTCATTTACAATCGCAGCCAAACCAGTGTTCAGCCAATCAGGAAGATAACCTACAAGATAACTACTCCCCTTCCAATTCAACCCTTTCCTCCCCCCCCCATCCCCTCCTCCCCCACCTTAACCCACCTCAACATTTCCCCCTCCCTCCCCCTCCCCTCTCCTCTCCCCCGTCTGAACCCACAACCTCAGACCACCCCACCCACAACCCCAGACCACCCGTGCCCACCGCCCACATCTGCCCGCCCCACCGCTAGCTGTGGTGGGGAGGAGGGTGGGTGGGTGTGTGCCTCCCTGACGTCACAGTCAAGTTGGTGACGATCGCTTCGTTATCCCTTCCCTGGCGGCCTACTGCGTCACCAGCCCGTCGGGGAGATGAGGGAAGGGGAGGGAAAGCGAAGGGGGGGAAAGAGGGACAGGGTGAGTGGGGAGTTAAGGGGAGGGAATGACTGAAAGGTGGGTAAATAGGGGGGGGGGGAATGAATCAGGGGATAATGAGGGGGGTTTGATAGATAGATAGATAGATAGATAGATAGAGAGAGAGAGAGAGAGAGAGAGAGAGAGAGAGAGAGAGAGAGAGAGAGAGAGGGTAGATCTTGAGGGGTGGGTGGGGTGTTAAGAGCAATGTATGTACTTGGGGAGGGGGTGGTGGAGTTAGGACTAGTGTTTGTACTGGGGGAGACAAGAGAATGTACTTTAGGGAGGGGTATAACCAGTGCTTGCAGTGGGGGGTTGGGGGTGTGAGTAACCAATGCCATAGGGTGGGTGAGACTAATGAAGATATTGGGAGCTGGTTGACGTGGGGGAAGGGAGCGAAGACTTGACGAGGGGGAAGGGAGCGAAGGCTTGACGAGGGGGAAGAGAGCGAAGGCTTAGCGAGGGGGAGATGAATGAACTAGAGGGAAGGGTGTGAAGAATTTCCTGAGGGTAATTATATGCAGATGAGTCTATAGGAGCAGAGAATCACACACACACACACACACACACACACACACACACACACACACACACACACACACACACACACAAAGCAATTCCAGTTTAATTTCAGTAGAAATACCGATTTCTTAAGGACCTCCTGGGTCTTAGGCCTATTAAGATCAATCTCCCAGGTCCTGGAATAGTAAATTAAGCCTTCCTAGCATATAAATTTTCTTGTCTATCATTGTATCGACGTGTTAAATCAGGGTTGCGTATCAATACTGTATTTCAGAGTTACGTAAAGACCTGTTGTTTTGACGGTAAAGCTGCGTTTGCTGTCGATGGAACGAATCCTTGATGTTAAGATTTGGAGAGGAATATGGGGAAGAGATGAGGGGAATGGTAATGTGAGGAAGAGATGAGGGGAATGGTAATGTGAGAAGAGATGAGGGGAATGGTAATGTGAGGAAGAGATGAGGGGAATGGTAATGTGAGGAAGAGATGAGGGGAATGGTAATGTGAGGAAGAGATGAGGGGAATGGTAATGTGAGGAAGAGATGAGGGGAATGGTAATGTGAGGAAGAGATGAGGGGAATGGTAATGTGAGGAAGAGATGAGGGGAATGGTAATGTGAGGAAGAGATGAGGGGAATGGTAATGTGAGGAAGAGATGAGGGGAATGGTAATGTGAGGAAGAGATGAGGGGAATGGTAATGTGAGGAAGAGATGAGGGGAATGGTAATGTGAGGAAGAGATGAGGGGAATGGTAATGTGAGGAAGAGATGAGGGGAATGGTAATGTGAGGAAGAGATGAGGGGAATGGTAATGTGAGGAAGAGATGAGGGGAATGGTAATGTGAGGAAGAGATGAGGGGAATGGTAATGTGAGGAAGAGATGAGGGGAATGGTAATGTGAGGAAGAGATGAGGGGAATGGTAATGTGAGGAAGAGATGAGGGGAATGGTAATGTGAGGAAGAGATGAGGGGAATGGTAATGTGAGGAAGAGATGAGGGGAATGGTAATGTGAGGAAGAGATGAGGGGAATGGTAATGTGAGGAAGAGATGAGGGGAATGGTAATGTGAGGAAGAGATGAGGGGAATGGTAATGTGAGGAAGAGATGAGGGGAATGGTAATGTGAGGAAGAGATGAGGGGAATGGTAATGTGAGGAAGAGATGAGGGGAATGGTAATGTGAGGAAGAGATGAGGGGAATGGTAATGTGAGGAAGAGATGAGGGGAATGGTAATGTGAGGAAGAGATGAGGGGAATGGTAATGTGAGGAAGAGATGAGGGGAATGGTAATGTGAGGAAGAGATGAGGGGAATGGTAATGTGAGGAAGAGATGAGGGGAATGGTAATGTGGGAAGAGATGAGGGAATGGTAATGTGAGGAAGAGATGAGGGGAATGGTAATGTGAGGAAGAGATGAGGGGAATGGTAATGTGAGGAAGAGATGAGGGGAATGGTAATGTGAGGAAGAGATGAGGGGAATGGTAATGTGAGGAAGAGATGAGGGGAATGGTAATGTGAGGAAGAGATGAGGGGAATGGTAATGTGAGGAAGAGATGAGGGGAATGGTAATGTGAGGAAGAGATGAGGGGAATGGTAATGTGAGGAAGAGATGAGGGGAATGGTAATGTGAGGAAGAGATGAGGGAATGGTAATGTGAGGAAGAGATGAGGGGAATGGTAATGTGAGGAAGAGATGAGGGGAATGGTAATGTGAGGAAGAGATGAGGGGAATGGTAATGTGAGGAAGAGATGAGGGGAATGGTAATGTGAGGAAGAGATGAGGGGAATGGTTATGTGAGGAAGAGATGAGGGGAATGGTAATGTGAGGAAGAGATGAGGGGAATGGTAATGTGAGGAAGAGATGAGATGGGAATGGTAATGTGAGGAAGAGATGAGGGGAATGGTAATGTGAGGAAGAGATGAGGGGAATGGTAATGTGGGGAAGATGAGGGAAGATGGATGTAATGAGTGGAGGAAGAAGTGAGGAAGAGGGATGTATATGGTGGAGGAAGAGTGGGGGTAATGTAATGTGAGAAGAGATGAGGTGGATGTAATTGAGGAGAGATGAAGGGGAATGTAATGTGAGAAGAGTGAGGTGGAATGTAATGAGTGGAGAAGAGAGTGGGAGATGGATAATGTGAGGGAGAGAAGTGGGGGATGGTAATAGTGAGAAGAAGTGGAAGAGTGGAATGTAATGTGAGGAAGGGATGAGTGGGAATGGTAATGTGGGAAGAGATGAGGGAAAGGTAAGTGGGAAGAGATGGAGGAGAGAGTGAAGAGTGGATGTAATGTGGGAAGAGATGAGGGGAATGGTATGTGAGGAAGAGATGAGGGGATGGTAATGTGGAGAAGAGTGAGGGGATGGTAATGTGAGAGTAGAATGAGGGAATGTAATGAGTGGGAAGAGATGAGGGGAATGGTATATGTGAGAGAAGGAGAGGGGAATGGTAATGTGAGGAAGAGATGAGGGGAATGGTAATGTGAGGAAGAGATGAGGGGAATGGTAATGTGAGGAAGAGATGAGGGGAATGGTAATGTGAGGAAGAGATGAGGGGAATGGTAATGTGAGGAAGAGATGAGGGGAATGGTAATGTGAGGAAGAGATGAGGGGAATGGTAATGTCAGGAATGGGTGAGAGGCGAGAGAAGCTGTGTGATGAGAACAGTGGAGAAGAAGTGGGAAGAGTGGATGTATATGAGTGGAGAAGAAGTGGGAAGAGTGGATGTATATGAGAGGATTTCGGATGGATCTGGTGAAGCAAAGGTTTTCGAACTATCAAGATCTGTCTATTCAAAACCACTCTGGCTTTTTGAACTGATGTTTACATCTATTTGTAACCCATGCATAACAACTATTTCTTTCTAAGTGCATGCAAACACTTCTACTTAGACTTTATACTTATTGTGTATACTTACACTTCAGCCTGCGTATCATTCATCGAGGACGAAGGTGAGAGTGTTGATGATGTAAGATAAAAGTTGAGATTTACGAGTATGCAAATTAGGTCCACGTGTGGAAGAGAGGAGGAGGAGAAGGAGGAAGAAGAAGAGGACCCATCACTCTTTCTATTGATCATCAGTAATATAGGAAGTCTGGGGGGGGGGGGTTTAAGGCTTATTTATGTATCTTTTTTTTTTATATCCGTCATTTAAGATTCATTGATTATTGCTGGAGAAACGGATTAAGAAGATTGGGAATAGATGAGATGACGTGGTTCTCTCTCTCTCTCTCTCTCTCTCTCTCTCTCTCTCTCTCTCTCTCTCTCTCTCTCTCTCTCTCTCTCTCTCTCTCTCTCTCTCTCAGTAACCACCTCGCCTCCCATATACCATACACTTAATACACCACTTCCTTCCGGTAAAGGAGCAAATCCACACCCTCTACACTCCTACCACCTCACCTCCCGCTTTTGCCACCCATCCATTCACCCTCCCCTTCCCTTCTCCTCCCCTTCTCAAGACAGCAAATCACCCCAGGGGAGGCAAGGAGGGAGAAAACCCCCGGCAATCGTGCTCCCCACACTCACACACACACACACACACACACACACACACACACACACACACACACACACACACACACACTCACGCACACTTCCTCAGCGCACCTCATGTATCCCAAGGTGGACCACCTGATAAACAATGTTTCCCCTCATCATTAAACCAGGTATTTAACGTATAAAAAAAAAGATCAGGAGGAAAAAAAGAGAATGAAAAGGAAGTTGTGTTGCGTTAAGTGATGTCAGGTTATGATCGAGAGAACGTGTTGGATTTCAGGGGAGTCTTACCTCAATTTTTTTTTTTCTCTGTCTTTTCTTTTTTCGTTTCTCAAAAGCCTTGGAAACATGGGCGTTTTTTTGAAGTGAATTCCAGGTGTCACGTTTGTGTTCGTCATGAGGTGTGTTTCTTTATTACAGTCATTTGCTCATCATTCCTATACTTATGTTCAACTGAGATTGTTTCTATGATTGATTTTGTCATATATATATATATATATATATATATATATATATATATATATATATATATATATATATATATATGAAACTTTAGAGCCAAATTCCTGCAATTTCGAGGCTGTATCTCAACACTAGAACAGAGTAAACTTGTCCCTTTTGGTGTGTGTGTGTGTGTGTGTGTGTGTGTGTTTTAGTTATATTCTTTTTTATCTTTTCGGTTTCAATATTTATCTCAAATATTTTCATTCTCTCCCGGGTCAAGGTCGGTACACATGACGTATTAAGTCGGGCTATTTCCTTTGTTCAGTGTGTTAGCTGGTTGGCTGGTTGAATGACTAGTTAGTTGGCTGGTTGGATGGTTGGCTGACTTTCTGGTTGGCTGACTGGTTAGTTGCTTGGATGAATGACTGGTTGGTTAGCTGGTTGTACCAGTTCGCCAGCCAGTAAGATGAAAAGAGGGACATGACGTAATTTATACAGCTTTTACGTAGACAAAGACTTTGATGTGTCTACGTTGCATTACAAACCATAGGAGAAGAAGAAGAAGAAGAAGAAGGAGAAGAAGAAGAAGAAGAAGAAGAAGAAGAAGAAGAAGAAGAAGAAAGAAAGAAAGAAGAAAGAAAGAAAGAAGAAAGAAGAAAGAAGAAGAAAGAAAGAAGAAGAAGAAGAAAGAAAGAAAGAAAGAAAGAAAGAAAGAAAGAAAGAAAGAAGAAGAAGAAGAAGAAGAAGAAGAAGAAGAAGAAGAGGAAAGAAGAAGAAGAAGAAGAAGAAGAAGAAGAAGAAGAAGAAGAAGAAGAAGAAGAAGAAGAAGAAGAAGAAGAAGAAGAAGAAGAAGAAAGAAGAAGAAGAAGAGAAGAAGGAGGAGGAGGAAGAGGAGTAGGCAAATAAGGAGTGAAGGTAGAAGAGCTCCAGCGACTTACATAGCCAGGATGTTTGAGAGCCAGAACTTGACAACAGATGATGATCAGCACGTCAAGATGGCACAGACCAAGATCTCATTTTAAAACAATCATTTTTATTAACCTCCCTCACCCAGTATGACCTTAATCACCCACTACGACCTTAATCACCCACTACGACCCCTCAACCCGGCGACCTAAACGACCAGTTCACGCATGACGCGGACCCAGGTTATTACACGCTAATTATGCAACGGTGGCTCTTAGTCCCAGCTGTCAGTCACGTGTCGCGCAGATGGGGGGAAGAGGAGGAGGAGGAGGGGGTGTAAAACTAGTGTGGGCGGGAGGAGGAGGGAGGAGGGTAAGTATAGGAGCCGAAGACAGAGGAAGAGGAGGAGGAGGAGGAGGGTGAGTGGAGCTGGCTGTGGAGGGGGGTGGGCTTATGAGGTGTAGATAGACGGAGGTGGGAGATGAGGAGAGAGAGAGGAAGAGGAGGAGGAGGAGGATGGTTGGTGTCGTATTTTGAGTATGTGTTAAGGGTCTTGGTGACAGTGAAGTGCTTGTAGGGGGGACCTAGGGCTGAGTCAAGGGAGAGACATTATTGTCGCCATTTTGTTACGATTTCATCCGTCATTTGAGTCAGGGGTTTGCCTTCATATCAAATATCTATTTCTGGGTACAGTTGAACAGGAGGTATATACTTCGTTTCCCATTGTGTATGATTTTGGAGAAAAGATTAAAAGAAGGTATTAAAGAATGTCAAAAGTTTAGTTGATATAAAAGTTGAACCTTGTGTTACGTGAGGTTGTGTAAATGAGAGAGAGAGAGAGAGAGAGAGAGAGAGAGAGAGAGAGAGAGAGAGAGAGAGAGAGAGAGAGAGATGTTTGATGCGTATGTGAAAGAGATCTTGGGTATATGTGTTGGCGGATCTCTTCCCATCGCCTCCACTATCACCATCAAAACCTTCTACAACACCTCTCCCACCACCAGTGTTACAATACCACCACTACCACCATCAAAAACCACCATCTCCACCACCACCAACACCACCAACACCAACACCAACACCAGTGACTATCTCCATCACGATCGGCATTACCACAACCAGCTAAAGTCCAACCACCACCACCACCCCACCATCTCCACCACCACCACCTCCACCACCACCACCTCCTTCAAAACCCTGCTATCTTAGCGTCGTATCTTGTTGTTATGGCTGCCTTACCTCGCAGCTGGAGCCGAAACTGCATAATTGCAACCTCCTTGGCCTGGCCTGGCGCCCCTCCACCCCCGAAAACGATAGGCGGACTGACTGACTGACGTCGTTTCATACCTTTAACCGCCTGTATATAATCCGGACGTCACTGTATTTTGCCTAAATGGCCACCGCTTGTCAAATAATTGCCGCCCGCCGGATGGCTATCGCCTGGGAATGAATCAGGGCCTCAGCTCTGGTTGCTTTCCTTACAAGGGCATTAAGGAGGAAGGTTGTACTCGAGGTGTCACTTGGGATGGGCGCGTAGGAATCTCAACCCTCGAGAGGGGGCATTCGTGTGTTTATTTAGAACATTAGGCGAGGAGGCTCACTTGGAGGCCAACGAGAATATATGCGTGATGGTCAATGGGGGATAAGTGGGAAGGAGGAGGTAGGAAGCTTTGACTCGATTGCAATGGGAAAGACGAAGGAAAGGAAGACTCGCTACCAGATGCAGGAGGAGGGGTGAAAAAAAAAAGAAGAGAGGATTGATTGTATCAAGACGCGTGTCAAAAAATTGCCGAAAAAAAAAAGAAATGGAGATCCTCGTCTCTAAAAACCAAAATGAACACCAAAGAAGAACATCATCTACGAAAACGGTGGTGATAGGTCGGCTACGAAGAACGAGTAAAAACGAGAGAAGACGAGAACCGAAGATGATGACGCCACACGATGCACTTGTTCTCTTTCCATTGGAATACTTTTTTTTTCCTCAGCCTCACTCACCATGTAATAAACCCGGAGATATTGCTGTGCCAGAAAACATAAGAATGTCCTAATCTCCCTTGCTACCCGCATCGTTTCATTAAAGCGTTATCAGTTGCTGAGATAGATTAAAAGCTTTAACGTTGTACTCATTAAAGCTTAGAAGCGAGAGAGATACATCATGATATCCACACGAAGAAGAAGAAGAAAAAAAGGTACAAGACCTTGTCCCTCACCCGCATATAGAAAGATAAATCTTCGTTGTAGTGACAGAGGAGGTAGAATATGCAAATTATATCCAGTGAAGTGCAGATATGCTGTTGGAGAACCGTAGGGCAAATAATGTCAATGTCTATTCAGTTTTTATCGTGGCAATAGAGAGGAGAAGACATGGAAAGACTATTTTACCCCAATAAGGGACTGAACGACTTCCCCCTCCCCCAAAAAAATGGATCAACCCAAACAGATTGCCCCAGCATATACAAGACGGAGACTTGCAGCATTCAACAACCTGGTGAACCAGGTCCTCACCAAGACCCATCCCTCACCCCCTTCTCCCAAGCCTGCTAGGTACATATACAGAAGGCCCCAGTCATACATATTCAGCAAAACACCAACACCAATAAATTCACACACCATGTATGTTAAACTACAACTTTCTTCTGTGTCCATTTCCGTATACAGTCATCCCCTCCCACCCATCGAGGAGAAAAGGAGTGCTTCTCCCAACAAGCAGTAGGAGGGCAGCTACATAAACCGGAGTAAATCATTTTCCAGTTTTTCTGAGCTCGACGTTCCAGTTGATCGCGTTGGTGAACCCTTAATGCATCAAGATTTACAGATACCATCGCAGTAAAGAACCCAAGATTAAAACATCGCAATTGTTTCTATCCGGGAGCATTCGTCACCTGTCATCATACACAGTTTGAAAATGATGCAACCAACTGTTGATTGATTGATTCCTGAATTTTACGCATCATATAAGAGCTATGTGAAAAAAGATCAACTTCTGTTCAGCTAGTAAGGCAGTAGAGGTGGTGTGTGTGTGTGTGTGTGTGTGTGTGCGCCAGAAGGCAGGCTTACGCACACCTCACGTCCCTGTGACCTATGTGGACTGCGTCAGGAAAGGACCTAAGAAATTTCCACCTGCCGCCCAAGTACGTGGGGTTGGAAGTCCACGAAGGAACATAATTGTTCCACGATGCGTAAAGTTTGCGAGATTAAGTGCAGTTCTTGGGAAGGTCTCGACTTCGATGTAGTTGGCCTGAGGTACCACTCCTAGTTTCTTGAAGAGAGAGAGAGAGAGAGAGAGAGAGAGAGAGAGAGAGAGAGAGAGAGAGAGAGAGAGAGAGAGAGAGAGAGAGATGGCAGCAGTTAGCTTTCCTTCCTCCTGACGTAGTAGTATGTCCACTCCTATCCAGTACAGTACAGATCGAGGTGTCCCTCACCTTGCAGGTGCTGTACAACATGGCCATCTGGATGAACGAGACGGAGGTGCCTGGTCCGCCGCCCCTGGCGACGCCCTCCGTCAACGTCTCGCTCACCGGCACCGTTCCCCGCTGATCCTACCACCTTCACGCTGGACCTGCCCTGCACGGGCCTCCGCAGCGCCGAAGTTGACGTCACCCTCAACATCAACGTAACATCGCCCAGGCCCCGTCGGTCGCCCACAGTCCTCTACTTCAAGCGGCGCAAAATCTGCCTGGAAGGTAAGTTTTGCGGGAGACTTCGAGTCGCCAGCGATCCTTTAAGATCTTTTATCTACAGTTCTACCAAATGGATTCACCGTAGTTTATCTACTAGTCTATCTACTTCTTCTTTTAGGTATGGCTGAAATGTATTTTTAGAGTCACTAAGTCATGGAATTCTCTCTCTATAGACTTAAAGGCCTTTGGAAACCTTTTGAGAATCTCTTGAGCCATGGAATTCAACTCCCTTCTGTAACGACGTATTTCCAGGTCAGTCGGCGGAGATGTACGCTCCTCACCGCGGACCGCTGGGTGAGGGGGGCGACTCCCTGCCCGTCGTGTACTACGTGGTGCCAGCACTGGCCGGCCTCACCCTCGTCGTCACCATCATCATCATCGTCGCCTACATCAGGAGGAGGAGACTCAAGAGGGACAGAGACCACAGGATCCTTGGGTACGTCAGTAGACGGGTCTCGTGAGTAGCGTAGCTGAGGGGATCATATGTTCTCTTGAAGGTGTTAGACGAGGGTTCTCCAGTTTTGCAATGCCTCCTCTCCCTCTCACCTCTCCAGTACTGCGAGGGTCTGATACAAGTTGGTGACATTCCCAGCCTAACACTAGTGTTATGAGATGAAGACACAGCAATCCTTCCAGTTTTATGAGCTCAAGACACAGCAGAACTCATAAATGAGTGAATAAGGCTTTGGTATATGTCATGGAAAGGTCTGCTTTATCAGTAGCTCACACTGAGGGGATTGTTTTGCCGTGACCTCATAAGACTTGAGATATCTAACGTGTACAGAGGACTCACAGGGATTAGGGGGTCTTACATGCCTTGCACCCATGATTTAAGGGGTCTTACATGTGCCTTCAGCTTTCAAGGATTTAAGGAAGGCTGTTGACTGTGTCATAGGCTCACAGTATTGGAGCTTTAGTTATAAATGTCCTAAACTCACATCACTTGGGAGAGGATCCTTCATGATAAGACGACCCGATTTGATTTGCCGACCTTGTAACTCTGTAGCTTGACCTCCCCAGTAATGGTGTTCCGTCCTGTTGCAGCGTGAACGACCTGGGTGTGAAGGCTCGACCCATGACCAGCTCGACGCTCCTGAGAGCCGCCACACCCAACAACAACACCTACACCCTCCCTTCCTCCGTCACCATCAACTCCTACGCCTCTCTCAGGAAGCTCACCACCCCGATCACGCCCCTCACGCCCATGACGCCCGCCCACGCCCACAACCACGTCTCTACGACGGCCTCTCTCACGCCCTGCAGTAGAGAGAGCGGGAGCAGGGAGGTCTGTGAAGTGAGCAGAGACAGCGGAAGCAGGGACACTTGTCAGTCTTCGAGTTCTCTCAGCCGATCTGAGGTCATAGTCGACCCCTCCGCTGCTGAGCTGCAAGAGAGGTTCAGGCAAATGGAGGTAAGGAAATAAGAAGGACCTTGCTCGCTCGCAGACTCTAGCGAACAATGTCCCTTGTTTCTGTTAACGTTAGCACTAAGTAGGAGGAAGTTTAGTTCCCTTGTTACACCTGTAGGACGCGGGTTAGCACTCATTGTTTGGACTGGTTAAGGAAGTTTTCAAATAGGCCTCAACTCCTGTTGTACAGCCGAGTACTTTTGAAGAATATTTGTTATAGGGATAAGGGTATGTATTGTTAAAAGAGGATTAGTTCGTAGGCAAGACTCACTAAGTGGAAATTGACGTTTGAAGCCTCATTAGAACTGGGGAAACTTGTGGGTAGACCGTGAAAGCACCAACTCAAAGCCCTCGATATACTCCAGTGACCATTAGCCATTAAGGGAGTGGATCTCTGGCGTCCTTCTCTCTCTCTCTCTCTCTCTCTCTCTCTCTCTCTCTCTCTGTGCTTCTGTCATCCTGTTCTTCCTCCATATCTTCAACCTTCTACCCTATCTCTCTTCATTTCCGTATATGCTGCTGCTTCCTTTCTCTTAAGTCTTTCTTTCTTATGTATCTTTCATTACACGCCACCTCCTCCTCCATATCACCGCTTAGAACACCCCTTCTAACCCCTGTATTGCCTCCCTCATTCAGTCCAACCCCCTCTAAAAATTTCCCTCTACCTATGCCACCACCGCCGCCCACAACCTCGCTTCCTCTTCCTCCTCATCAACGACATCTCCGTCAGGTGGAACGGCAGCGGGTCCGCCTCACGGCCGTGGCCCACGAGGGGTCCTTCGGAAGGGTCTTCCGAGGGTGGATCCAACGAGATCGGCCAGAACAGGACCAGCAGGTGCTGATCAAGACTGTGACGGAGGGCGCCCCGCACGAGGAGGTGGTCGCCCTCTACAGGGAAGGGACACACCTTTTCAATCTCTACCACAGGAACGTCCTGACGATGGTGGGCATATCCTTCGCTGATAATTCTTCCCCCTTCCTCATCTACCCCTTCCATGGGTACCATAACCTCAAGCTGTGAGTACCTGGTGGCTTTTATAGTAGTAGTAGTAGTAGTAGTTGATGAATAGAAGTAGTAGTAGTAGTAGTAGTAGTAGTCGTAGCAGCAGTAGTAGTAGTAGTAGCAGTAGTAGTAGTAGTAGTAGTAGTAGTAATAGAAGTAGTAGTAGTAGTAGTAGTAGTAGTAGTAGTAGTAGTAGTAGTAGTAGTAGTTGATGAATAGAAGTAGTAGTAGTAGTAGTAGTAGTAGTCGTAGCAGCAGTAGTAGTAGTAGCAGTAGTAGTAGTAGTAGTAGTAGAAGTAGTAGTAGTAGTAGTAGTAGTAGTAGTAGTAGGAGGAGGAGGAGGAGGAGGAGGAGAGGTAGGACAGCAGTAGTAGTAGTAGTCGTAATACTGGCAGTAGTAGCTGGAGATGTAGTACAGCAGTACAGGCAGTAGTAAAGAAGAGACTAAAGTAGGCAGTAGTAGTAGTAGTAGTAGTAGTAGAAGAAGAGGTACTACAGAAGCAGTAATAGTAGCTATAGCAGGAGAGGTACTACAACAGCAGTAGCAGTAGTAACAGTAGTAACAGCAGTAAAGTTAATACGGCTGTACCAGCAGGAGCAGCAGTTGTAGTAGTAATGTTAGACCCTCCAGCAGTATATTAGATTTAAAACCACCATCCCGGCAGCAGCAGCAGCAGCAGCAGGGAAAATGAAATTAAGTCTTCCTATTCACAAAATGGCTTTTTCATATCATTTACTCCTCTCGTGCATATTCAACCAGCGAAATCTAATCTCGAAAATTGTGCATTTACAAAGAGATGCATAAAACATAAAGAATGATAAATAGCAACAAAATAATGGGATATATATATATATATATATATATATATATATATATATATATATATATATATATATATATATATATATGTATATATATATATATATATATATATATATATATATATATATATATATATATATATATATATATCCTTCAGCTTCATCATGTTTAACCCAATTCAGTATTTATGAGATGATTCACAAATGAATTTAAAACCATAAGTAATCCCCAGTGTCCAGATTTTACCGCCCCCCATATATCACATTCACTCCCGGATTCCATTAGTCTTCTCCGGAACATTATGGTTCACCATTGAAACCAATATTAATAGACATCAGGACTTTGGCAGTCCACAGGAGAACGTCACCGTTTTATCTCAAAACTTCATGATTTACGTCACCCTTCCATTATTCTCTCTCTCTCTCTCTCTCTCTCTCTCTCTCTCTCTCTCTCTCTCTCTCTCTCTCTCTCTGAATCTTGAAATTTACATAAACTCAAAATTCACTCCAGGGTTTTCAAGAGTTTTTCTTCCTAAACTCATATTTTATTCATTCTCGTAAATTATCCAGAGAAAACTTTCGTATTTACAATGGATACTAAGTAATCTATCCCTCCATAGGTCCTTGGTTCACCCTCCTAATCTCATGATTTACCCCCAGGCGGCGTATTTTACCTCATAAATTCACGTAGTATCCTTTATGATAACCACATACGCGACCTCTTAAGCCTCATAATCGAACCTCATAGATTCTCCTCGACATGGGCTCCCTCATGCCAAGGAATTATGAGCCCTAAGTACCCATTTTATACACCTCTACGTCTCACATACTCCATCAGGATGGGATAGGCTAACGCTCTAATGTTTCCTCCTCCCGTCCTCCTTCGTCAGGTACCTTCAGGAGCACCGGGGCGGACACCTGAGGGCGGCGGAGCTGGTAGAGCTGGCGGTCCAGGCAGCCCACGGCCTCTCCTTCCTCCACACAGCCAACGTGCTCCATGGGGACGTCGCCACCAGGAACTGCGTGTGAGTGTCTCTTCCGTAACCTCGCTCTCCTTGGGATGCTTAGAGAGAGAGAGAGAGAGAGAGAGAGAGAGAGAGAGAGAGAGAGAGAGAGAATAGGATGAGGGAGTATAGAATGTGAGGAGATTTTTTTCCATGAAGAAGGGTTAGGAGGAGTAGTTCTCACAGAGAGAGAGAGAGAGAGAGAGAGAGAGAGAGAGAGTATAGAATGTGAGGAGATTTTTTTCATGAAGTAGGGTTAGGAGGAGTAGCTCTCACAGAGAGAGAGAGAGAGAGAGAGAGAGAGAGAGAATAGCTTGGTCTATTATCATTAATCTACCAAGGCCAATAACTGGTCTGCAGGGGCGTTATTCTATTTCGTCAACAAAGATCCATTTCGTTATAAGCAGCATCAATATCTTATGCTCCCTAATTGTATCTTTTACTCGAGAAATCTTCAACAATTTTAGCTCAATAAGTTTCGTTTTTATTCCCCTCTCCCTCCCTCGTCCTCCTCCTCCACCATCGGCAGCGTGAGCGAGAAACTGCAGCTTCGCATCACCGACGCAGCGCTCTCCCGAGACCTCTTCCCGACAGACTACGAGTCAGTCGGGTCTGAGCCGGCCCGACCGATCAAATGGATGGCTTACGAAGCCATTACCGACAGGGTAGTGTCCACGGCCAGCGACGTGGTGAGTTGTGGCTGCACTGCCTCTGGTTCACGGAGATGTGACAACACTGCATTATATATATATATATATGTAGGGGGGGGGGGTGATATAAGTATATATATATATATGATTGTATCTACTTCTACCAAATAGTGGTAGATACAATCGTCCATATTAATCCTGTCTTACGAATGATCAAGATCCTTTCTCTTTCTCCCCCTCTTTCTCTCTCCTCTCCAGTGGTCATACGGCGTCCTCCTGTGGGAGCTAACGACGCTGGCGCAGCAGCCTTACGTGGAAGTGGCGTCTTGCGAGATGGGAGAGTACCTCCGGGATGGCTACAGACTCGCCCAGCCCCTCAATTGCCCTGACGACCTGTACAAGGTAATGGCCTTCTGCTGGGCCATTCACCCCCACGATCGTCCTCACGCCAAGCTCATTCTCGACTACCTCGCAGCCTTCCATCAGCAGCTCAATAGCTTCATCTGATACAAGGAGGCTAGAGGAGGAGGAGGAGGAGGAGGAGGAGCGACAAGCTCTGCTGCTGCTGCTGGTGCTAAGAAGAAGAAGAGGAAGGATGGGAAGAGTGAAGAAGGTAGGAAGAAGGATAAAGACGACGAGGCAGTGGTTAAGAAAGGTGAAAAATAAGACTGAAAGTAAGTAGTTAGAAAGATATGAAAAAATTAGACTTCTCGCTTTGAACCACGAGATAAATGCACAGGAAAAAATAATAATATCAGAAAATTTAAGAACAGTCCTTCCATAATTTGACTTCTCGAAGAAATGTGTGGCTTGTGGGAATGAACTCTCAACACATAGGAACGAAAAAACTTCACCAAACTCTTGAAACTACAAACTTAGACAGAGAGACTTGACGAGATGAATGCAAATCCCAATAGACCAATGGGTCCTTTCGTGGCCATTGTATTGTTAGTCCTAGTGTACCAGGGAACTGAAAGAACCATTGACTGGAACGAGGAAAGACATGAGATATCATGAGAACCTATGCAAAGATGTGGAAGAACGAGTATATATACCGACCCAGAACTCGCAGAGAAAATATCGAAAGATGAAGAGTAAACTCATACACAGGAGAAAAATATCCCCAGACCACCATAGTCAATTCGAGGACAGACTAGAGAAAAAAAAAGAAAATCGTTGTCACCCAGAGAAAGTCTAGGACCTGGAGTGGGAATATGGGATACTGAAGTTCCCACTCATCTCAAACAGATCCTCAGACCAAAGCGAGTTCCCGTAACCTAAAAAAATTAAACCATTAAAAAACAAACCGTAATCTAAATCCTTCAACAACTCCAGTGGTAAAAGTCTGAGAGAAAAAAGAGTGAAACAAAAAAGAATAATGAAAAGTTATGGAAACCCGTGTGTAGAGAGCATTAGAAAGCGAGAACAACAGAAATACCTGAGAACGGTAGAAACCCATCAGCCACAGTCTTCAAGCTTCCACAAGAGGTCCTTCTTCTCCTCGAGACCCAGCCAAATGGACCTCCTGCTCATGGAATCAGTCGAGTGATACTTAATGCATTAACTCGGGAGTTCTTTTTTTTTTTCTTCTTCTTTCCCCGTCATAAAGTTGAACTCCCAGCTTGAAGAGCGACTCTTACCTCGAACTCTTGAGAGGCCTTGAACGCGTCTCACTGAATACAGACTCATTTACGGTTATTTATTAATTACATTGGGTTGTTAAATGAGGAAGACACAATATACCAGGAAGAGGAGAAATGGTAGGTTGCTTATAAATGAAAGTTGCTTGTATGCCTCTCTGCCCAAAGAGTGTGAAGTGGCATGCAAAAAAAAAAATATATATATATATACACACGATTGAAACGTAAGACTCTCTTTAATCATACGTCCTTGATTTTTTGATATTGTTAAATCATAGAAAATGTACCACTAGAAAATCATAAGACTTGCCTACACCTTGGATAGACATATGGTTTTGGCTATAAACACTGTTCATAGAACTCAAAATATAATTTCCTATATATGCTTACAAGAAAGTTGTATTTTACTGCTACTTTCATGTATGTTTCCCTAAAGTAGTTTCGGGCCAAGGTAATCAAACTAATCACTTGAGAGATTAGAAGAAACGTCTTATGAAATATCTTCGTCCAATCCCCCCAAAAAAAAGAGAGTTTAATCAACTGGGAAAAAGAAATTCGAATCTAATAATCCCAAGGATTAGGTAATAGAGATGTGAGCGAATGATTAATGATAAATAATACAGACGAATCACCAGCAAGAAATCTGCTGCTGTATATATATATACATATACATATACATATGTGTGTTATATTGTACATTGATTGTATATAATTATATTTGTATAGTTCATGTGTGTCAAGAGGTGAATAAAACAGTGATAAATAAATGGATTTGATTATTACCTGAGATTTCCCTAATTGCTATTGGCATTTTTGACAGCTAGATTTTTATTTGTTAATGTTTTTGGATTGGTACCTGCATATGGGAAGGCCAGGTTTTAAGTATACATACATAGATGTGAGTGTGTGTGTGTGTGTGTGTGTGTGTGTGTGTTCAGGGTATCAAACGTGATCATCATCAGGTTCTTATATTTCTCAGTGTTTATGTAGATTACAAGATTATTTCCAGGTATAATCAGAGGCTTAATCATATCGTCTGTAAAAGTCTCATAACTACAGGAAGTAATGTGCCCAACCCCTTTCCCGAAAAACCATGATCCCTGAATGACCTTCTCTCATCTCCACACACACACACACACACACACATCACAGTCGTCAGCTTAATGACTTATAACTGCCATTTTAAACTTCCATGAGAGTGTAGCTGTTCACCACTCGATGGTCTTTATGTCAGATGAAGGTCTGAAAGCTAGGTTTGTGGAGGTAATGATCAAAGAGCACATTGCTTGGTCTTTTAAGCCACGAGAATATCAGAAAATGGATGGATATTTTTCGTTGGGGTGGAGGAGTGGTGGTGGTTGTATTGAGAAAAAACCAACACACGATAGGTAAAGAGGTTCTTTGGTGCACAATGTAAGTTCTCGAGCACCTGAAGAGGGCGCAGACGAGCTATTCATGAGAACCACTGCATCCTAATGGTCTGTTGCTTACGTGGTATTAACACTACGTCTGTTTGATTCATTTGGTTAATCTAAAAAGGATAATTTTTTCTTATCAATTTTTTTCAGACGCAAATGAAGATCCTTTGTTCTCTCTCCTGTATGTGTTAGTCCATTTCAAAGTCCAAAGATAAGAAAAAAGTCAGCAACGAATACTTAAAAGAAAAAAAAAATGTTGAGCCAGGAATATTTTCTTCTCAGCTGACTTCAACAACGCCTTCTGGTGACTCTCTCTCTCCTCCTGAAGAAGGCGCTGTCGGAGTGAGTCGAGAAGAATAGATCCTTGTCTCTTGCATCTCACTTCTCATTACCACTTTTAACCCATTTGTAACGAGGGAGAACACCCCCCTCCCAAGCTGAATGTTCCTCATGGAACACCTCCAGACTCAAAGACACAACATTATCACGTTCTTAATCTAACTGTGATTTCCATCCTCAGTTTTCTGTAGCATCTGCTGAGAGGGCATCACCCAACCTCGCCAGTGTGTTGTGTTCTTATTAAACCTCTTGAGACGAAGTGAAAATGACGAGGCTTCAGTTCCGTTGATTGCAGTGTAACAAGAACCTTTTTTAAAAAAAATAAACGTCTCGAATCATTCACCTGCTCGGGAGCACGTCTCCTACTGATAACGATGGAAAGAGGAAGTCGTTATTTTAATGGAATAATCATCACTAAAAGGCTTTTTTTTCTTTAAGCAAAAAGGCGTGTAACACAATCTTGCCTGTTAATTAAATACAAATTTCGCCCCCATGAGTATTTAAAAAACAGCAAGGGAATGTGAGTAATAGGTTAATGTTCCTTTTTATATGTATATGTAATTTAGGAAAGTAACTTGTGTTTTCAGAGTTGGAAATAACCAGAGTATGTGAGGAATTATAACTCTCAGGTCAGATTCATGAGAGTTCATAAGGGGGTTGAGGAAGAAAAGATAGGTGCACTTGACTACATTCTTCCTGATGAAACCCTTCCATTCGGCCGTGTCATCGTTGAGCAATTGGTGAACAATCGTTGAACACGACGGTACAAGTCACCTCTAGCGAGACTGGAGTGGAGGAGGAACGTCCCTCTGTCGATCCATGGACATGGCTGGTCCGAGACGTGTGATATATGCCTCCTCACCAGAAGAAACACCTCCTCAGCGCCACCGTGCAGTCTAATCCTTCTCGTTCATTTACGTCTCTCTACGTCTTGTCGTTCAATTGATGTCTTGCACTGGAAGCAACTGAGGTGAGTTTAAAGGTCTAACATCCTTATAGTCCTCTTGTCCCTGTTATCCCAGCAAAACCCTCCCAAATGACTTCAGTCTCCCTAAACCTGTCCCTCTGTCACAAGACAAAGCCATTGTTTCCACCGCCACCCTTAACCCAGAGGGTGACCACAAGACAAGACAGTCCAATTATACTTATTCGTTACAGATCTATTCCCTCTAAGGTTAATATAGCAAGAGATGAAGTTTTTTCCTTGAGCCAAAAAGCAATTTGGAGTTTCGTAAGAATTTCATGTTAGTTACTAAGTACTGTTTCGCGTCCTTCTGTACGACATGAGGTTTTTGTCTTGGGTGCGACTCACACTAAGACTAAATGTTGTGATACAACAGGAGGCGCCTGAGGCTCAGGGTCTTCTACAGGAGGAAGACGAGCTTTCAAGCACTATGTTTGTTACGGTGATTCAAGTCAGAAACTACAAGCAGCCTGGAGTTACAGTTTGGAAGTAAAGCCTTAGAATACACCTTAGTTGAGGCTGTGCTAGAGCCTCTCTCTCTCTCTCTCTCTCTCTCTCTCTCTCTCTCTCTCTCTCTCTCTCTCGGCAGAGACAGAGGCTTCGGTACAGCTTCGACCATGAGCCGAACAACGCAACGAGACTTCTTGCCACGTCTCGCCACACATCTATCCCTGACAGATGTACGACAATGGAGATATCTTTGCTCTGAGATGCCATAAAATGCCTTTGATCTAAATAAAGAAAATGTCTTATAAAAAAGATCTTCATCACGCCTCTCCTATGAACGTACATGAGCCCCTCCTCCCACTGTCCACAAACACAAACTGACTAGTTGCCTCTTTCTAAGGGCTGAACAGTTCGTGGATTGTTATGGCCTCTTCCCATCCCTCACCACTACAGAAGACGACGATATTTAGCTGTAGGAACTCCCTGTCGTCTCCTGATACAGCCTAAGAAGTCCATAAAACTGTCGTGTTAATTTCTGATGATGATGAAGAGTCTAGCACATGTGTGTCCATAAAACATTCGTAAAAACAAGTGAATTAAGGAGGAAAAAAAAAAATAATGCCGAAGCTGTGATTCGGGATGTGAAGCGTCGGGTCTCGTTACATACAGTGAACCAGTGTCATATTCAAGGTATAAAAACACCTCTAAAACGACTCGTAACTTTTGACCTTCATTCGGTGTTGCTGGGCCGAGTGAAGCAGTGCTGTGGAGGGGAGGTGGTGGGTCGGTACTTGCCTCAGTTTCGAATCTGTCTTGGTTGACCACGGGGCAAACAGTATATTCATCAACTCTTCTTTCACACCCAGGACGCGCCACAGTCCTAGCTGACAGAACCGAACGCCTGATGACTGGAGGTATGTGTGTATATATGTAAGACTTTGACACAAACACCAGCACAATAGATCTGTCTAATGGATAGTGTTCATCATAGGTTTAGGAACATAGACTTATTGATCACACGGGGGTCTTATAAGGCTTAATGGAATTTAAGACGATCTGATTTGGTTTCTATTGATCAAGAGGGTACGATCCTCAGATAGAGGTGTTACTGTCATGCTCTTCAAAGGGTCGTGTTGTCATGCTCCAGAGCCGTACCGTCGTGTTCAAGGGCCGTACCGTCGTGCTCAGAGGGCCGTACCGTCATGTTCAAGGGCCGTACCGTCGTGCTCAAGGGCCGTACCGTCGTGCTTAAAGGGCCGAACAGTCGTGCGCAAGAGGCCATTAAGGAAGGCGAGAGTCGACTGTGTTAAGCATATAACTGGTTTTAAGTCCGGCTAGTTTTTGTTATCAGTCGATGAGTGGTTGGTGACTGAGACGATGATGATAATGATGATGATAATGATGATGATGATGATGATGCGCTTGCCTGCTTGACCACCAACAGTTGATAATCTCCTTGATAACTCTCTGTGTGTGGAGACTGGTAAACACATCAGTGCCAACAGTCCTTCATTAAAGTGTTGTTTTCTGTAAACATTATCTCGTCTCTTTCTTGTATATTGTTTACGACAGGGAAGTGCCATGGCCTCCAGCTCCCAGTGTGAGTGTTGATCAGGCGTTTGTTTCAACGATTTTTCTTTTTGTAAAGTTCTGGTAAAGAAAAAAAGTGATTTGTTGATTTTTTCTTTAGTTTTTATATTTATCTATGATGGTATTTTATCATTGAGCTCTCTGATTTTTGGTAATTTAGATGTTATTAATCGTTTAAGGGAGCAATTAGGCATTATATATGGTAGTTATCTCTAGTTTAGATTAAACTCATTAATGATGAATAGCAGATGGTGTTGAGGGGAGGGTTTAAAACCCACAACATATGACAATATCACTTTCAAAATCGTGCGCCCGGTAGTACATTTACCCGTCAGGAAACAGCCCACCAGGCTACCCACCAGTTTCATCGTTTGATGATGGTTTCGTGTTCGTTCCCTTAACAACAGGTGCGATTGCAACAGTTAAGGAGAAAAGGAGAAGGGGACTCGAGTAATAGTTTTATATATATATATATATATATATATATATATATATATATATATATATATATATATATATATATATATATATACTCGAAAAGACCACACTCATACATGGGCATAAAGGCCTCAACCCACTTCTGGTAATTGGGAACCTATCAATACTCTCTTTACCCTCTCACTTACTCTCTCTCTCTCTCTCTCTCTCTCTCTCTCTCTCTCTCTCTCTCTCTCTCTCTCTCTCTCTCTCGTGTTAGATCGCCAGAGAACTCTCAGGGATCAAAACAAAATCCGGAAGTTCAAACGACCATCACATATCAAATAATCCCGTCAACCCTCGTCAAAGAAAACGCTTGATCTGTGGAGGGTTTTAGGGGTAGTATTGGATGCCCTTAGAGGGAATTCTAAGGGGAGGAAATGGGTCTGTCTGGGGGAATTTGAAATACGGGGAACTCTGAGGAGATGTGAGTTGTCCTGGGGGCTTTGTGGAGACTGGGGTTGACCTGAGGGCTTTGTGGAGACTGGGGTTGACCTGGGGGCTTTGTGGAGACTGGGGTTGACCTGGGGGCTTTGTGGAGACTGGGGTTGACCTGGGGGCTTTGTGGAGACTGGGGTTGACCTGGGGGCTTTGTGGAGACTGGGGTTGACCTGGGGGCTTTGTGGAGACTGGGGTTGACCTGGGGCCTTTGTGGAGACTGGGGTTGACCTGGGGGCTTTGTGGAGACTGGGGTTGACCTGGGGGCTTTGTGGAGACTGGGGTTGGCCTGGGGGCTTTGTGGAGAGTGGGGTTGACCTGGGGGCTTTGTGGAGACTGGGGTTGACCTGGGGGCTTTGTGGAGACTGGGGTTGACCTGGAGGCTTTGTGGAGACTGGGGTTGACCTGGGGGCTTTGTGGAGACTGGGGTTGACCTGGGGGCTTTGTGGAGACTGGGGTTGACCTGGGGGCTTTGTGGAGACTGGGGTTGACCTGGAGGCTTTGTGGAGACTGGGGTTGACCTGGGGGCTTTGTGGAGACTGGGGTTGACCTGGGGGCTTTGTGGAGACTGGGGTTGACCTGGGGGCTTTGTGGAGACTGGGGTTGACCTGGGGGCTTTGTGGAGACTGGGGTTGACCTGGAGAAGTGTTTAGTAGCAGATTGGTGTGTCCTGGAGAGCCCAAAGGGGACTTAGGGATACCCTAGTAAACCTTAAGGGATACTAAGGCTCCCCTTGAGGGAAACTCTGAATAGATTTTGGGATCTGCCATTGGGACGACCTGAAGGAGGCTGTGTTGTGGCCTTTGGGGGAATTTCTACCACGCTGTAGAGGAGGAGGAGGAGGAGGACCTCAGTCCTATATAATCCGAGGCACGTCCAATGAGGATGAAGGAAGATGAGTTATACCTTGGATACTAAACACTATTTCTGGGCTACGTAGTCGAATGATGATGGAACCCTGTAGTGATCAGGTATTTAAGACGTTTCATTGCAATTTGTAACTTGGCGGTTCTGGTCTCGCCAGCAGAGAACTTAAGTCACACACACACACACACACACACACACACACACACACACACACACACACACACACACACATACACACACTTTGTACATCGTCATACAACCTTGTAATGAATATCAATATGCCCATAAGTGTTAGTTTCAATGTATTTTCTTGTTACTCCGTTACGTACAAACGGGGGGGGGGTCATATATATATACTGCAATCTAAAACTGTCACATGGAATTCCCTTTCTTGATTTAAATCATCCAGAGTGTAATCCCCCCCCCCCCCCCCCCCATACACATAAATCATCTCGTTTGTCATCCCTATCTACGTATAGCACACAGGCCTCAAAGTTAAGGCACTGTTTTATATCTATGAAAGGCTTGGTTGTTTGGTTGTTTTTGTATCTTAAAAGCCAACTTGAGGTAGCGTCGAGGTGTGGTGTACTCCCTCTTTCTTGCCCAACTTGTGCTTCGTATCCACTCCCCAAACTTTGAAGTTCGATCCTTCTCTCTCTCTCTCTCTCTCTCTCTCTCTCTCTCTCTCTCTCTCTCTCTCTCTCTCTCTCTCCCTCCCCCCCAACTTGGGGTCTGTACTCCAACTTGGTGGTCTGTGTCCACTCCGCCAACCTTCTGGTGTTGAGTCAGTAGACGTCTTCTCCTCCCAAAAAGGCCTGTGGAGTTCATGCCACTATCCTCCACCTTAGAGCTGGGGTCATACCCAAGGAAGACGTGGTGCTGTACTTACGTCTCGTCCCCGTCCATGTCCCTCCTCCACCACGGCTGCTGGAGTGTCGTCGGCTCTCCTCCCTCACACACATGACGCAACCACACCACAAGATCCGTCTGACGGTCTGGCGCCGCCTCTGGACTCGCGAGAACGGATGCGCTGGCATGAGACGAGGTGTTGCACAAACTAGGGCGGCTAGACAACGCTGGCGTGACTTGTGTTGCAACCACACACCCAGGGCTAGACGTTAGGGTGGCTAGACAACACTGGCGTGACTTGTGTTGCAACCACACACCCAGGGCTAGACGTTAGGGTGGCTAGACAACACTGGCGTGACTTGTGTTGCAACCACACGCCCAGCGCTAGACGTTAGGGTGGCTAGACAACACTGGCGTGACTTGTGTTGCAACCACACACCTAGGTCTAGACGTTAGGGTGGCTAGACAACACTGGCGTGACTTGTGTTGCAACCACACACCCAGGGCTAGACGTTAGGGTGGCTAGACAACACTGGCGTGACTTGTGTTGCAACCACACACCAGGGCTAGACGTTAGGGTGGCTAGACAACACTGGCGTGACTTGTGTTGCAACCACACCCAGGGCTAGACTTTAGGGTGGCTAGACAACACTGGCGTGACTTGTGTTGCAACCACACACCCAGGGCTAGACGTTAGGGTGGCTAGACAACACTGGCGTGACTTGTGTTGCAACCACACACCCAGGGCTAGACGTTAGGGTGGCTAGACAACACTGGCGTGACTTGTGTTGCAACAACACACCCAGGGCTAGACGTTAGGGTGGCTAGACAACACTGGCGTGACTTGTGTTGCAACCACACACACAGGGCTAGACGTTAGGGTGGCTAGACAACACTGGCGTGACCTTGTGTTGCAACCACACACACAGGGCTAGACTTTAGGGTGGCTAGGCAACACTAGCGGGACCTGTGTTGCAATCACAGACACAGGGCTAGTTCCCTACACTTAGCCCCATCACCACACTCGAACTCACTCACCTCATCATGAGACTCACACTCATACTCACTCACCTCATTAAATATGACTCTAAGGATGATATACCCAGTTAATATACCTCACTCTATTCCTGCCTTCCTTACACATTCGGCCATCTTATCGGGCTCACTATATATA
>NC_092237.1:58351207-58363707 GCF_036320965.1 Panulirus ornatus | reverse complement strand
CTTTGCGGACATTACTCCAACATTAGAGATAAGGAGTTAGACAAAGATATAACTCTAAGAGTCACTGTGAAGATCTAGTTAACTACCTATTTCCCTCTATCAGAGCTGCAATTACTAATCATAATCTCAGTTTAATGACCATTACAGTAACAACTCCCCTCTCCCATTAGGACCATGTGGGAATCATAGACGAGGAAGAGTTTCATCTACTCATTCCCAGGCCATTAACAAGTTGATATCTTCGTGCACTGGAAAATAGATCAAGAAGATAGACACAGTGGTATATCATACACAGGAATTTTCCAAGCTAAATACCACTGCTAAGGACAAGAGATTGGGATGATATTGATCATTCAATATGTTGCAACCATTTTCCCTCATGATAACTGGTGGTTATCATTGTATAATGATGACAATGATACAGTCTATGATGATAAGAATCACTTAACATCGTCATACGAATCATACATAACCTTTGGAATTCACCCTCGACATAATTGGATGTCATTTTTCAACATAGATGAGACGACATTGATATCAATCGATCGAAGGCAAATATATGTTTCTGTATCGTTATAGAAATAGCTCAAAAGGCCCCCAACATTGAGAGGATAATATGATGACGATATTATAATCATAAACTCCACACTGTGTATCAACACCTAAGCCAACTCTCTGGCAATATTCGAGTGTGTGTGTGTGTGTGTGTGTGTGTGTGTGTGTGTGTGTGTGTGTGTGTGTGTATGATCATGCAAATTGCAAGTAATCTTATTTGATAATCTTTTTATATGTGTGTGTATTGTCAACAAAGAATTGATGATACAAAGAGTATCATTGTTGATAGAATTGTATTGTATGATCTGTCTTGAAAACAACGCTGAAACTATTTCTTTTTTTTTTAGATAGATAGATCGAGAGAGAGAGAGAGAGAGAGAGAGAGAGAGAGAGAGAGAGAGAGAGAGAGAGAGAGAGAGAGAGAGAGAGAGAGATAAACCTCCATTTGGATATGGCTGTAACTTTTTACATGAAAACCCATAAACATTGGTGAAGTAAACATGGAGTCTGACTGGCATTGTGAATTTGCATGTGGGTCTGTTTCTGTATGTATGTGTGTGCATGTGTTGGCATGTGTGTGTGTGTGTGTGTGTGTGTGTGTGTGTGTGTGTGTCTGTATGGATGAGGATGTAGTGCCAAGAGCAGCTATTAGTCGCTATAATTCCACTTTTTTTCCAATTACCTAGTCTTAGGTAGTCATTTGTCCAGGGGTGTTCAAGCCTTCCGTTCGTCGGTCAGCAAGAATTTTCGGAAGTGTACAGCTTTCTTCCCGCCTCATGTTGTCCTGGTCGATATGTATGTCCGGTCTAGGTCATCGGGTATATATATATATATATATATATATATATATATATATATATATATATATATATATATATATATATATATATATATATATATATATATATATATATATATATATATATATATATATATATATATATATATATATATATATATATATATATATATATATATATATATATATATATATATATATATATATATATATATATATATATATATATATATATATATATATATATATATATATATATATATATATATATATATATATATATATATATATATATATATATATATATATATATATATATATATATATATATATATATATATATATATATATATATATATATATATATATATATATATATATATATATATATATATATATATATATATATATATATATATATATATATATATATATATATATATATATATATATATATATATATATATATATATATATATATATATATATATATATATATATATATATATATATATATATATATATATATATATATATATATATATATATATATATATATATATATATATATATATATATATATATATATATATATATATATATATATATATATATATATATATATATATATATATATATATATATATATATATATATATATATATATATATATATATATATATATATATATATATATATATATATATATATATATATATATATATATATATATATATATATATATATATATATATATATATATATATATATATATATATATATATATATATATATATATATATATATATATATATATATATATATATATATATATATATATATATATATATATATATATATATATATATATATATATATATATATATATATATATATATATATATATATATATATATATATATATATATATATATATATATATATATATATATATATATATATATATATATATATATATATATATATATATATATATATATATATATATATATATATATATATATATATATATATATATATATATATATATATATATATATATATATATATATATATATATATATATATATATATATATATATATATATATATATATATATATATATATATATATATATATATATATATATATATATATATATATATATATATATATATATATATATATATATATATATATATATATATATATATATATATATATATATATATATATATATATATATATATATATATATATATATATATATATATATATATATATATATATATATATATATATATATATATATATATATATATATATATATATATATATATATATATATATATATATATATATATATATATATATATATATATATATATATATATATATATATATATATATATATATATATATGTGTGTGTGTGTGTGGTGTGTGTGTGTGTGTTGTGTGTGTGTGTGTTGTGTGTGTGTGTGTGTGTGTGTTGTGTGTGTGTGTGTGGTGTGTGTGTGTGTGTTGTGTGTGTGTGTGTCTGTATGGATGAGGATGTAGTGCCAAGAGCAGCTATTAGTCGCTATAATTCCACTTTTTTTTCTAATTATCTAATCTTAGGTAGTCATTTATCCAGGGTGTTCAAGCTTCGTTCGTCGTCAGCCAAAGCATTTTCGGAGTAGTTACAGCTCTTCTTCCCGCTCATGTTGTCCTGGTCGATATGTATGTACGCGTCTAGGTCATCGGGTGGTGGAGGGAGGTAATTCTCATCCAGGTACGGCGAGGGAGACCTCTCCACTGACGGTGGCGCAGGGAAGTGGATGGTCGGGTAGAGTCTCGGGGTGCCAGGGTTTGAGATAGAGCGCCTGTAAGGAGACAGCCTCGGGGCCGTGTTGCATCGCCGCGCGGGGTGAGGAGACGGGGTGACCAGGCGAGGCGTCGTGTCGCCAACCATGATGTTGTGGTTCCTCATCTCGTAGAACTGCACGTCGCTAGCTTGGACGCAGTAACCCCCAGGGATGCCGGTGCGTCCACGGAGGCTTTGCCCTTGCCTCACCAAGGTCGTCGTCAGATTCCAGTTGCGACGATGCAGGACGATGGTGTAAGGCAAGAGCAGGAGGAAGAAGACGATGAAGGACACCGTCAGCCCAGCGCACACCCAGACCCACCATGGAATCACCTCTACGCATTTACCGTCGTCAGGATCTTCGACCTGGCTGTCGAACTCGACGTCCGAACTCGAGGCTGTGGTGTTTCCCAGGTCTGTCGCCCCTGTGAGGGTGTCCTGGTCGCTGGATGTGGAGTCGTAGGTCACTGTGGTTGATGGTTCCTCCGTGGTAGTGGTAGCAGTAGTGGTAGTGGTGGTTGAAGCACTGGTGGTGGTTGGAGGGATCGTGGTTGTGTCATCTTCAAGAAAGGAAGAGACATTGATTAATTAGGCTATTGGGCAATTGCGTCTAATTCTAACACCTACAAGAAGGTTGGCAAGAAGTACAGAGTATCACAAACACATGACAATCATGACAGAATCTATTCAGTATCAGGACGTAAACAAGCTCAATGTGTATCACGAATAAAAATTCACATAAATTCACATAAAAATTCACATAAAAATTCACATAAATTCACATAAAAATTCACATAAAAAATACACATAATTCACATAAAAATTCAAATAAAAATTCACATAAATTCACATAAAAATTAATATGATTAACCACTGCATTCTTTGCTAAATGTCATTAATCAAAAACCATATCCACACACACACACACACACACACACACACCCTAAGGACACATATGAAACAGAGAAAACGTATCATAGCTTTGAAAATCGGATGATGAAAGTACTATACCTCAAAGAAATGACTCACAACACAAGAGTCCCTCCCACCTTACCTTCAGGTCTCGGGCAGTTCACAGTCGCCTCCATAGCACCAGTGAGCTTGACATCTTCCACACCTTCGAACTGAAATATAGAAAGACTTTCTTACTGACGGGAAATTCTGAGTTATCAACATTACCCGGATATAACGTGTATCTTCGGTGGGTTTATGTTAAAGTACGGCGGCTGCCAGTGGCTTTCTGTGTTTGCTCACATCAACGATGATGATAATGATGATGATGACCCGATGATGACCCCGATGATGATGATGATGATGATGATGATGATGATGATGATGACCCCGATGATGATGATGATGATGATGATGATGACCCCGATGATGATGATGTTGATGATGATCATCATCATACGACGCGTGGCAGTTGTGGTTTATAGTTTGGAATCGGCGTCGGGGCGAGAGTGGACTCGCGCACAGAGAGAGAGAGAGAGAGAGAGAGAGAGAGAGAGAGAGAGAGAGAGAGAGAGAGAGAAAGAGAGAGAGAGAGAGAGCTGCTGCAACTTTAACCCTGGAGGAAGAGGTTCTTCAAACGAGACCTGTACTCTTTTCCGTCCACTGGCAGTGATGACTGTCTCGCAGAGGGTGACACCTCTCTCTCTCTCTCTCTCTCTCTCTCTCTCTCTCTCTCTCTCTCTCTCTCTCTCTCTCTCTCTCAGTGTAAACCCCTCGCCGACGAGGATGGGGAGGGAGGGGCGAGGGTCTGTTTACACCCATGAGCCATTCATTCACACGTCCTTTTAAACATAAACAGAGAGAGAGAGAGAGAGAGAGAGAGAGAGAGAGAGAGAGAGAGAGAGAGAGAGAGACCAAAGCTGTTGTCCTAAGGAAGCTCACTCACCTCCTCGTCCTTCTCGGCTGTAAGCTGGAGCTGAAGCTGCCCCTGGCCCTGGAAAGTGAGGCTAAGCTGAGACTTACTGAGCCCCAGGCCAACCCACATTCCTGAAGCCAGCCAGTCCCTGGAGAACCGCTCATCCAGGAAGGATTTGCGTGTGCCTGCTTGAAAGAACTTACAGGCGAGGAAGTTCTTGTCCTTGGGCTTCTTCAGTTGGAGTTCGTAATCCCTGGTAAATGTGCCATCTCCTTCCTCCCTCCCTAGGTAGAAGGAAGCGGTCCAGAGGTCGTGAGTTTTCGGGTCCTGGGGCCTGAACCAGACCGTGCCCCGGGAGAAGGAGAGGACCAGGGGCGAACCCTCGCTACTCGACTGTATGTCTTGACATTCTACGGAAGAAATGAGGGTTGAGGAATGAGCCAATCATCTCATACGTCGCTGGGTATGTTTGAGGGTGAGGAGGGTGTGCTAGCAATTCGTGAAGTCTATCACCGTTCATCTCTTTTTGGTGTTGTTGCGACAAAGTGGTAATATCATGAGTGTTCGTGCGTGACACTTCACGAATTTTTGGTGTTGTTGCAACAAAGTGGTAATGAGTGTTCGTGCGTGACACTTCACGAATCTTTGACTATGTCACGAAAGTGATATATAACTCGTACAAAGTACTAATATAGAAAATACACTATATTTATTTTACTTTCTATATCATGCTATGTTATACGCCATCCACAGAATGCCTCAGTACAACGTGGGTTCAGTTCATGTTTGAGGAATTCACTATAGATGCCGCCGCTCTTACACACATTCTGGCTTTTCAATTCATCTTTCCTCTGTGTACACATCAACTCAACCCTGATCCATTTTGATTTATACTTATTCTCTTAACGTGTTATTATTTTTCCTTTTTATCATCCTCTTTCCTGTTACTCTCATCTTCCTATCTGGTATTCTTAACACCAACTCCACTTTCAAATCTGAGAAATTCTATCCAAACAACACTTCACCATGCGTCCTATACTAATACACACACACACACACACACACACACACACACACACACACACACACACACATTTAGCTGGTGTTAGAGTGTTGCTGGTGATAAATCTATGGAGCAGCGTCCCTAATACTTTACCCCTGTGTCCTTCCCATCCCTACCTTCCCTTCCTAAAGGCATCAACGAACTCCCTTTCCCTTAGATTCTTTTCCCTAGTGAATGAGATTCTTCCTAACCTTCGTCCTCGATATGTCCTCGATAAAGGTCTCGTGTCCAGGTATTCAGACGCGAGGTCTTATTTTCTTCCTGTTGATTCTCGAGACCATATAGAGACCATTCACCATGTCTCATCTTTCTCCCCAACATTTTGCCTTTCTCAACCCTAACCTTCATCCTTTTTGTCTGCCTTTCTCAAGCACAAGCACAAACCTTATATGCTTATCTCAAGCATAACAAGCATCTTTGACTTCAGTTTCTCAAATACAACTTACAAAACTTAGACAAATTTACGACACGTTCTCTTTTAAGTCAATTATCACCACCTTTCTGCAACTGTTTTTTTTTTATTGTAGAGTTCTATCTGTAACTACTGCATCATCAGCATATAACTACAGCTTCACTACTATTCCTCTCCGAGTAAGATCTAACGCACAAGTCCCTTTATCATCAACCATGACCTTAACAGGAATAGAATAACAGTTAGACGACTTACAACGTATTCTCTCTCTCTCTCTCTCTCTCTCTCTCTCTGTCTGTCTCTCTCTCTCTCTCTCTCTCTCTCTCTCTCTCTCTCTCTCTCTCTCTCTCTCTCTCTCTCTCTCTCTTGTTCCTCCACAGCTCGCCACAGGAAAGGTAATAGCATGTAAACAAATGGTTAAGGGACATAGGTTTAAAGAAAAAAAAGGTTTACGAAGCCATTCATAAAATAGAGTAGTTATGGGACGAAGGAGTACAAAAAGATATACAAGAACATTGATGATATTTTACTGAAATTTCTTTTCTTAATACAAATGACCAGAAATGTCTGTCTGTATTTACTTACCTTGACCAAAGGAGCTTTGAGTGAGGGAGGCAGCAATGAGGACCAGGAACTTCACCCAGGTCGCCTTCGGTAGCCGCATCCTTCTCCTTCAGAAGGTTCCTCTAGTCTATTGTGTGGGTATTTCCTCTCGCTTGATCTCCCTCCACCTCTGCTCTAGGTAATCTTTCTATGCCACGCGCGTCACATAGCTTGTATGTGTGTGCGTGTGTGTGTGTGTGGGGATGGAAGTTCCTTTCTTTTCCAATCTTTCTTTTCTCCGTTTATTTCTGTGTCTCCTTCCTTCACTCTTTCTGTCCAAGCAAGACACTGGGACTTGTCCTTTTGATTTACTCCCTGTAAAAATTAATCATATATATATATATATATATATATATATATATATATATATATATATATATATATATATATATATATATATATATATATATATATAATCACTGGTAACGGATGGTCTCTGACATTTTAATATACATGGCACTTAAGACCCTCTCACTGTAGATAAAAGATTCATACCCCGTTTTCCTCTTCCTTCCTAAGAATGAAAAGACAAATGAGCATCACGTGATCAATGTACGCCACAGACCCGATGTTGCTACGTAGATTCGCTTATTTTCAACACAGTATCCCCCATCTTCCCAGGCAACACCTGAACCAGGCAACACCTGAGCCAGGCAACACCTAAACAAGGCAACACCTAAACCAGACAACACCTGAACTAGGCAACACTACTCTAAATCGTTAGTAACATATTGCTTGCGGGACTTCGTCTATCTCGGGTGCTTCCACAAACACTCTGACACCAGAAGTGACCCAAGATAAGATAGATGGTGATCCGTAGAGCCGTGTTATCTTCCAAGCCCAGGGAGCTGGCTTTTTAATGCGCACATATCAGGTGCACCTCAAGGACTGGGGGCCTCTGTAGAGAGTGTTCAACACCAAGACCGCACCAATCACTCATTTCAGCTGTCAATCACCATCAAGGGGACTGATTGGTAGTCAGTATGAGGACCAGATGAACACTCAGATCTGAGTACCAACCCAACACCCAGAACTCAAGCTTGACGCGAGGATATCAGTATTAATTCCACTGTAAGTGTTGTAACGCAACATAGAATTACTTCATCGTGAAATCCGTCTCAAAAAAACCCTCAGGCTTCATAATGTCTGATGAGGACTTCGTGTTCGACAGTTACTCAACACCTGACTTTAAAAAACTACTCCTCTTCTACCATTGAGGGGTGCTGAGTGGGGTGGGATGGGGGGGTTAGAAACAAGCCAGTATCAGAGGTTGATCGATGGGTTCCCGAAACTGATGAAAAAGAATTTACCCCTTCCTCAACCACTATTTCTTTACACCTTCAAAAACTCCCATACCACGTTTCCGTTCGGCGCTCCGAGGGTAATATTACTCGGTAACGTAGACAAATACAGACACACACATACACATGTATATATATATATATAAACACACCAGCACTGCCGTCAGTAGGTCTCGGGATACCGATAGGAGTAATCTGTTTTTGTCACTTTGAAAATGTCACCACCACTCGCAGCGACACGCCGATTCCAAACAAAGCCACACACGAACTTGTCCTCGTTGTTGTCCTCGTCTTCCACCACCTCCCTCACCACCAGCGACCGTCTGTACGCGTCAAGGTTCGTATGACCACTGGTGACGACTGAGGTACTGAGGAGGAGACCACTCACATCCTGTCTTATCATCTAACCAACAAAAAATCTTTGCCACATTCAGTCTTCTAAAAAGATATGTCCATAAACATAATATCTCCGAATCTGAATTCTACTATGTCTCACATCCCATACAATGGAAAGTGACGAATGTTTTTCGATCTTTGCTTTTCATTTCATTCGTACATTCGTGGAGATACGAAAGCGAGAGGGAATATTATGTATCTAACAACGAGTGGAAACTTAGCATCCTCTGTACTTATCATGAAGGCGGGACCATAATCCTCATCTGGTGGGGTTAATACTATGTGACTGTGCCATCTTAGTCAAGCCAATACACACACACACACACACACACACACACACACACATATATATATATATATATATATATATATATATATATATATATATATATATATATATATATATATATAGGGATGGAATCACCAGGTCTTGGATAAATATCTTCAATTTTCATTGACCTACATTTTGTTAACTATATACACCATCGTCATGGCCTATAAAAGAAAGGATAATATACATGGAATAACTATATCATTATTAGCCTCTGATCAAAGCCTAAAGTCTAGGAATGCTACTTGAAAAGATAATGAATATACATATATCATAAAAGCCCAACGTGAGTCAACTGGGCGATCACGTCCGAACGAAGTGGCCTAACTACTGAACTACCCTACTCAGCAATACGTTATTTACGTTCGAGGAAATGACCACTCAATGTAGGCAGTATGGGTGGGTCTCCG
This sequence comes from Panulirus ornatus, assembly GCF_036320965.1. Classification (NCBI taxonomy): domain Eukaryota; kingdom Metazoa; phylum Arthropoda; class Malacostraca; order Decapoda; family Palinuridae; genus Panulirus; species Panulirus ornatus. The sequence continues at coordinate 58,354,125 of NC_092237.1, read as the reverse complement.
TGCTAGCCAGCAGTAGCTTATCAAACACCGACCTGTTCATACTGAAGTCCCTTCCTCGTCTCGTACAGCAACACACACACTCTATGTAACAGTAAGAGATCAACAGAATTATTGTGGTTTTTAGATAAGTTTTATCAGCTTTCGGGTAAAACTGTGTAGTTGTTTTTAAATGTATGTTTTAACGTTAGGATATTTGATAATGAACTGTGGAATTTTTCATGTATTTAGAAAGGATATGAAAGTATATGTGTTCATGTGTGTGTGTGTGTGTGTGTGTGTGTGTGTGTGTGTGTGTGTATGTGTGTGTGTGTGTGTGTGTGCGTGTGTGTCTAGGTTTACATATACAGGTGTGTATATATAGGTCTTTCTGTGCGTAACACATTTGATGAAAAACATGGTACATACACAAGATTAAAAGAGACGAGGCAACACGAGTGTAAAACTCTCTCCCAGTAACACACAAATAGTTATCGTACACACACACACGCACGTGCATGGGTAAGGTAAGTAGTTATCGTACAAACGCACACACACACACGCGTGCATGAGTAAGACAGGTAGTTGTCGTACACACACACACACACACACACGTGCATGAGTAAAGAGCTGGGTCAAGGGCTAGGTCAACGACTGGATAAAGTGCTAGGTCAAGGGCTAGGTCAAGGGCTGGGTCAAGGGCTAGGTCAACGACTGGATAAAGTGCTAGGTCAAGGGCTAGGTCAACGACTGGATAAAGTGCTAGGTCAAGGGCTAGGTCAACGACTGGATAAAGTGCTAGGTCAAGGGCTGGGTCAAGGGCTGGGTCAAGGGCTAGGTCAACGACTGGATAAAGTGCTAGGTCAAGGGCTAGGTCAACGACTGGATAAAGTGCTAGGTCAAGGGCTAGGTCAACGACTGGATAAAGTGCTAGGTCAAGGGCTAGGTCAACGACTGGATAAAGTGCTAGGTCAAGGGCTAGGTCAACGACTGGATAAAGTGCTAGGTCAAGGGCTAGGTCAACGACTGGATAAAGTGCTAGGTCAAGGGCTAGGTCAACGACTGGATAAAGTGCTAGGTCAAGGGCTGGGTCAAGGGCTAGGTCAAGAGCTGGGTCAAGGGCTGGGTCAAGGGCTAGGTCAACGACTGGATAAAGTGCTAGGTCAAGGGCTGGGTCAAGGGCTAGGTCAACGACTGGATAAAGTGCTAGGTCAAGGGCTAGGTCAACGACTGGATAAAGTGCTAGGTCAAGGGCTAGGTCAACGACTGGATAAAGTGCTAGGTCAAGGGCTAGGTCAACGACTGGATAAAGTGCTAGGTCAAGGGCTAGGTCAACGACTGGATAAAGTGCTAGGTCAAGGGCTGGGTCAAGGGCTAGGTCAAGGGCTAGGTCAACGACTGGATAAAGTGCTAGGTCAAGGGCTAGGTCAACGACTGGATAAAGTGCTAGGTCAAGGGCTAGGTCAAGGGCTAGGTCAACGACTGGATAAAGTGCTAGGTCAAGGGCTAGGTCAAGAGCTGGGTCAAGGGCTGGGTCAAGGGCTAGGTCAAGGGCTAGGTCAACGACTGGATAAAGTGCTAGGTCAAGGGCTAGGTCAACGACTGGATAAAGTGCTAGGTCAAGGGCTAGGTCAACGACTGGATAAAGTGCTAGGTCAAGGGCTAGGTCAAGGGCTAGGTCAACGACTGGATAAAGTGCTAGGTCAAGGGCTAGGTCAACGACTGGATAAAGTGCTAGGTCAAGGGCTAGGTCAAGGGCTAGGTCAAGGGCTAGGTCAACGACTGGATAAAGTGCTAGGTCAAGGGCTAGGTCAACGACTGGATAAAGTGCTAGGTCAAGGGCTAGGTCAACGACTGGATAAAGTGCTAGGTCAAGGGCTAGGTCAACGACTGGATAAAGTGCTAGGTCAAGGGCTGGGTCAAGGGCTAGGTCAACGACTGGATAAAGTGCTAGGTCAAGGGCTAGGTCAACGACTGGATAAAGTGCTAGGTCAAGGGCTAGGTCAACGACTGGATAAAGTGCTAGGTCAAGGGCTAGGTCAACGACTGGATAAAGTGCTAGGTCAAGGGCTAGGTCAACGACTGGATAAAGTGCTAGGTCAAGGGCTAGGTCAACGACTGGATAAAGTGCTAGGTCAAGGGCTAGGTCAACGACTGGATAAAGTGCTAGGTCAAGGGCTAGGTCAACGACTGGATAAAGTGCTAGGTCAAGGGCTAGGTCAACGACTGGATAAAGTGCTAGGTCAAGGGCTAGGTCAAGGGCTAGGTCAACGACTGGATAAAGTGCTAGGTCAAGGGCTAGGTCAACGACTGGATAAAGTGCTAGGTCAAGGGCTAGGTCAACGACTGGATAAAGTGCTAGGTCAAGGGCTAGGTCAACGACTGGATAAAGTGCTAGGTCAAGGGCTAGGTCAACGACTGGATAAAGTGCTAGGTCAAGGGCTAGGTCAAGGGCTAGGTCAAGGGCTAGGTCAACGACTGGATAAAGTGCTAGGTCAAGGGCTAGGTCAAGAGCTGGGTCAAGGGCTAGGTCAACGACTGGATAAAGTGCTAGGTCAAGGGCTAGGTCAAGAGCTGGGTCAAGGGCTAGGTCAACGACTGGATAAAGTGCTAGGTCAAGGGCTAGGTCAAGGGCTGGGTCAAGGGCTAGGTCAAGAGCTGGGTCAAGGGCTAGGTCAAGGGCTAGGTCAAGAGCTGGGTCAAGGGCTAGGTCAACGACTGGATAAAGTGCTAGGTCAAGGGCTAGGTCAACGACTGGATAAAGTGCTAGGTCAAGGGCTAGGTCAACGACTGGATAAAGTGCTAGGTCAAGGGCTAGGTCAAGGGCTAGGTCAACGACTGGATAAAGTGCTAGGTCAAGGGCTGGGTCAAGGGCTGGGTCAAGGGCTAGGTCAACGACTGGATAAAGTGCTAGGTCAAGGGCTAGGTCAAGGGCTAGGTCA
>NC_092237.1:58321207-58343707 GCF_036320965.1 Panulirus ornatus | reverse complement strand
TTTTACTAACAGTAAGATGGATGTAAAATACATCTCACTCTTGTAGACATTCCCAACTCATAACTCATCATAGAAGCCTTGAAAATTCTACACGAATTCATAAAAAGATCAACAAGTCTTCAGAAACTCATACTTCCCTCTAAGGTCCGATAAATGAAAATGAATTTATCATAACGAGTAAGAAGATCTGACACACCTCCCTTCCCCCCTTGACCAGTACCCAGAATGGTTCAGTTCCCAATCATGTTGATCACCTGGTAATTAACGAGCAAACGACCATGACGTGATTGTTAATGAAGGTGTGACAGGGCGTGTGATAGCGGATGACTGATGACCTCGTAATGACCCGGCCCACGAAATGGTCACCATCATGATGAAGGGTAGGGAAGGGGAACATGAAGGGTAGGGAAGGGAGAACATGAAGGGTAGGGAAGGGGGAACATGAAGGGTAGGGAAGGGAGAACATGAAGGGTAGGGAAGGGGGAACATGAAGCGTAGGGAAGGGAGAATACAATCTTTCACCTCAAAGTGGTTGACGATATAACCCTTGAGCACGACGGTACGACCCTTGGGCAAGATGACCTTACCTTTATCCTGACCTCTTAGGGTCACCTTTAAAACCTACGCCATCATACCCAAAGGTCGTACCTTCGTGGTAAAGGGTCGTACCGTCGTGCTCAAAGCAAGGTCGTACCGTCCTCTTCAGAAAGTTAACGGAGACCATAGATACCAACACTAGATCATAAATACCTTGTTTTAAGGACCTTTTATATGACATCCAGACCACTTAACACACACCTGGGATAATCTAAATGTCTTTAAGGTTGATTTCCATTATGATTTCTATCCTCAGATGGGATCTTCTGGGGCGAAAGTCGTCAGAATGTGGGTCAGAAGGTCTTAAACCATTCTGTTTGTTTACGTGGAGTTGCTCAAACGATAATTACGTAGTATAATGAACGAGTGTCATCGCTCATCCGATTCCATCAGAGACTCTGACATCAAAATTACACAATGAAGATGATTATTCCTGATAAGAAATTCATAGAAGACGGTCAGTCACACATGACAAGAAGTATTTGGAATGAATAATGAATATCCTTCAGAATATCCACTCACAATATTGCACTTGGTCTTCCGGTACAGGATACGAAGTTGAAGCCAACGTCGCTCTCAAGGATTGGAACATGTGATGACTCTCTCTCTCTCTCTCTCTCTCTCTCTCTCTCTCTCTCTCTCTCTCTCTCTCCATCCCCTTCCTCCTCCCCCCCGAGTAGTGGATATGATCACCTCCCGCTCATCTATCACACTATAAACAAACGGAGGCCTACTGAGGCCCACAATAATCTCAGATGGGTCCCACTGGGAGAGAGAGAGAGAGAGAGAGAGAGAGAGAGAGAGAGAGAGAGAGAGAAGAGAGAGAGAGAGAGGAGCCATGTACGATAATTCCCGTAGACTTTTCTCTTAATCACTGTTAAGTGTAGTTGGGAAACGTGATGTCTATCGAATTTATAAACAAATGACGAGTTATAAGTGTATAGGTGTGTTGGTTGAGTCTGTGGAAAAGGGGAGATGTGGAAGGATGAAGAATAGCGAGGAACGAAAGAGGAAAAGAAGTAAAGACACTCAATACAATTGCATAAACTTCATATCAAAATGAAAAATACTTTCAACTCTGCCCAACGAATAAGTCCCTCCTCAAAGCGAAGAAAACTGGAGCTCTATGTATATATATATATATATATATATATATATATATATATATATATATATATATATATATATATATATATATATATATACACATACAAGATTTCATCATTTCTCCTGAACATTTCTCCCCGTCTTCTCTCTTTCAGGGTCGCCATCTGAGCATTACTGGCGAAAGCTAAGCTTTAATAAGCTTAAGGCCAGCTACAAGCCGGGTGGCCGGGTGGGCGAGCAGCCAGCTTGGATAATAGCATTGCTGAAAATTTATTGAGACTTACTGTTGGTAGGGACAAATGTGGTATCCGAAACACCCCCTTGAGTGAATGCTGTTCTGTTTGAACTGGTGGATCTTGGTGGATCTCCTCCAACATTTAATTGGAGATGTACATCTTCCTCTCTCTCTCTCTCTCTCTCTCTCTCTCTCTCTCTCTCTCTCTCTCTCTCTCTCTCTCTCTCTCTCTCTCTCTCTCTCTAACATTTCGACTCTATGACCAACCCCCCCCCCCACTATTCCCCAACATTCACACTTGCCTGCTCGTATCGTGGTTAAATCATATGAGTGGGTAAGGTGGATGTGGTGGTGTTGGTGGTGGCGGTGGTGGTGGTGGTGGAGGGGAAGGGTTGCTGTTGTGGTGGTGGTGTTGGTGGTGGTGGTGTTGGTGGAGGGAGGGAAGGGTTGTTGTGTTACAAAGCCCAGGATGTATACACAAGTCAGGAGGCTTGTATATAGACCAGGAGGCCTTTAGAAAATCAGGAGGTTCGTGTACCGAAGAGAGCTCTTTAGGAGTTACTGGAAGTTTCTGGAGGCCAGGGAAGGTTTTAGGAGTTGAAAGGATTCTGGAATCCAAGAGGGTTCTGGAATCTAAGCGGGTTCTGGAAGCCAAGAGGGTTCTAGAAGCCAGGAAGGTTATGGAAGCCAGGAAGCTTCTAAGGGATAAAAGTGATTCTGGAAGATGGGAAACTTCCTGGAGCTAGGGTTGTCCTGGAATCATGAAGCTTCTAGAAGCTAAGATGCTAAAGACAGCAAGAGATGCGCTAGTCTAAGATAGTACTGGAAGTACTGGAAGTTCTAGAAGCCAAGAAGATTTTTTTTTAAGAGCGAAGAAGGTTCTAAAAGCCAAAGAGTTTCTAGAAACCAAGAAGGTTCTGGGAGTCAAAAATAATGTTCTAGAAAGCTCTGAGGTCCAGAAAACTACTAAAATCCTTCTTAGCCTCTAGAAACCGAGAAGGTTCTAGAAGCTAAGGAGGTCTGAGGAGCCGGGAAGCTTCCAAAAGCCAAGATGCTGGAGCTAGCACGAGACTCACCAACCTCGGAAGGCGTCGTGGCGCCATATGCCGCCCATCCTGTTGATAAGGGCTGGCCAGAGGGTGAGAAAGAACTGATAAAAGAAATGCAAATACTCACCACAGGAAACCCCTCTGTGTCAGTGTGTTGTCGAGTATCAGACACAATATGTCCTGGTACTCCAGCTGGCGTGGCCGTGGACTGGTGTTGCAGCTGGTGTGGCCTTGGGCTGGTGTTGCAGCTGGTGTGGCCGTGGACTGGTGTTGCAGCTGGTATGGCCGTGGACTGGTGTTGCAGCTGGTGTGGCCTTGGGCTGGTGTTGAAGCTGGTGTGGCCGTGGACTGATGTTGCAGCTGGTGTGGCCGTGGACTGATGTTGCAGCTGGTATGGCCGTGGACTGGTGTTGCAGCTGGTATGGCCGTGGACTGGTGTTGCAGTTGGTGTGGCCTTAGACCTGTGCTCCAGCTGGTGTGGCCGTGGACTGGTGTTGCACCTGGTGTGGCCGTGGACTGGTGTTGCAGCTGGTATGGCCGTGGACTGGTGTTGCAGTTGGTGTGGCCGTGGACTGGTGTTGCAGCTGGTATGGCCGTGGACTGGTGTTGCAGCTGGTATGGCCGTGGACTGGTGTTGCAGCTGGTATGGCCGTGGACTGGTGTTGCAGTTGGTGTGGCCTTAGACCTGTGCTCCAGCTGGTGTGGCCGTGGACTGGTGTTGAAGCTGGTGTGGCCGTGGACTGGTGTTGCAGCTGGTGTGGCCGTGGACTGGTGTTGCAGCTGGTGTGGCCGTGGACTGGTGTTGCAGCTGGTGTGGCCGTGGACTGGTGTTGCAGTTGGTGTGGCCTTAAACCTGTGCTCCAGCTGGTGTGGCCGTGGACTGATGTTGCTGCTGGTGTGGCCGTGGACTGGTGTTGCTGCTGGTGTGGCCGTGGACTGATGTTGCTGCTGGTGTGGCCGTGGACTGATGTTGCTGCTGGTGTGGCCGTGGACTGGTGTTGCAGTTGGTGTGGCCGTGGACTGATGTTGCTGCTGGTGTGGCCGTGGACTGATGTTGCTGCTGGTGTGGCCGTGGACTGGTGTTGCAGCTGGTGTGGCCGTGGACTGATGTTGCTGCTGGTGTGGCCGTGGACTGGTGTTGCAGCTGGTGTGGCCGTGGACTGATGTTGCTGCTGATGTGGCCGTGGACTGATGTTGCTGCTGGTGTGGCCGTGGACTGGTGTTGCAGTTGGTGTGGCCGTGGACTGGTGTTGCAGTTGGTGTGGCCGTGGACTGGTGTTGCAGTTGGTGTGGCCGTGGACTGGTGTTGCAGTTGGTGTGGACTGGTAGGAAGTTGTTTAATGACACTGAACTCTCAGTAGTACAGCTTCCCCATGGGTAGATAGATAGACAGACAGACAGAAAGATATAGATGTGTGTGTGTGTGTGTGTGTGTGTGTGTGTGTGTGTGTGTGATGTATGTGTGTGTGTGTGTGTGTGTGTGTGTGTGTGTGTGTGTGCGTGTGTGTGTGTGTGTGTGTGTGTGTGTGTGTGTGTGTGTGTGTGTGTAATAAGAGCTTTAATCATTTGTGACACGTCGATCAGTGTACATATTCAAACTTGTATGCAAAACACATCCAATTTATGAGTGGATAAACAGAGGCCTTTCACACTGGGGGGGGGGGAGGGGGGTTGTGAATGATTGCTGGGTGGGAGGAAAGGCCAGGAGAAGTGGGAAGGGGAGAGGGAGGATGTACATGGTTGATGAGTGGATGAATACAGTATGATTAGTGGATGTTTAGATAGAATGAGTGGTGTGGGTGAAGGGAGGATCATGAAAATGGGTGTTGAAGGTGATGTGGGTAGTTGTTGAGTGGTGTGGATGGCTGTTAGATTGTGTGGGTGGCTGCTGGGTGATGTGGGTGGATGATAGTGGCGTGGGTGGCTGCTGGGTGGTGCGGGTGGCAAGGCTGGCTGAGAGTAACATCTCAATATAAGCCAAACTGAGTTAGAATAAAAAAAAAAAAAAAAGAAAGCAATCAACTGCTGGTTTTCGAAGTGACTAATGGTGAGTGGTGTGATCTTCAATGGGGTAGACGTTGAGACGTGGGTGAGGGTGTGGCTGGTGTGGGTGTGTGGGGGGGGAAGGGATAAGGTCTCTATGGTGTGTGTGGGGCGTGGGCGTGGGCGTGGTGTGGGTTGTGGTGATGGTAGTTGTGTGAATTATTGTGGTACATGGGAGTGTGACTATGGTGGTGGTAGTGGGTGTAGGGGAAGTCAAAGTTTGATCATCCAAAGTAATTAACTTGATGGGTATTAATCATAGTCACTCAAAAATCAAAAGCATCGAAAAAGTACATTTACATACGATTGGCTATGTATATAAAAATGTATATTATCAATAATGCGCACATGCTAGATTATACATGTACGCCATCCTTTATCCAACATCATGCACACATCCTGCTTGGCAGTTCACATACGTACATACGTTCCACACATACATATCATTAATATATGCACACTGCAGATAAACATGCCTTATATGTATAGGAAAACTAAATTTTTATGATAGAAAGCCGAGCGTAAATTTACTGTACTACGTTTATTCAATTATCACGTATCAATAGATCCTCTTTGATATAGAATAGTCATGGAAAAATATCATATATGTATTTGAAATTCATTCTGCACTGAAATGGTTTGTACACCAGAACTGTGAGATTCCATTTCCCATATAGATTTGATTCTCTCACTAACTCTCACGAACCTCGTTCAAATATTACAGACATGTTTACATTTACGCCTTGCAAAGGACGCCAAGGGTGTTCAAGAGTCGAACCTCCCCTTCTACAGGACCGTACTATCGTGCTTAAGGGTGGAGCTCGTCCATCTCATAGATCGTATGGTCGTTATCTTCAGCTGCTCATTTATTTTTTTCCTTCTTCAGCATAGTCCCGTCGTGCTCAAGGGTCGTGCCGTCTTTCCCAAAGGCCATACCATCGTGCTTAAAGGTCGTACAGTCCTTCTGAAGGGTCGTATCGTCGTGATCAAGGGTCGTACCGTCAGCCCCGAGGAAACTATGACGTTTCAGGAAACACTGAACGAAATTTGCGTCCAACACACTGGATAAATCCTGCCCTATTTTACGTAGGAGGAAGACTATTACTTCTACGAGACTCAGAAACCGCCTGGTGTACTGTATACCTTCATGTCTTCCACCTTTCCATTTTGAGCGAATTTTCTTTTTCTAGATGAGTCACCGTAAAAGCGTCCTCAGAACTCTACGTTTTCCTTCCTTCTATTTCTCTTCCACGATCACAAACAACACCTCGAAACGACCCATTAGTCTTTTGCCGTGTGCAATCATCAGTATACCTCTGGTATATATGTTAGTTCATATATTAATTGATATATATCATGACCTCACATCAATCTAGTATCGACTGTAGCTAAAACTTTCTTAAATTGTCATAGAAAAAAAATACAAAAAACAAAAAATAGTACTTGAATATCATAAATGATATTGGATCATAACGCAACGTTTTCTTTCAAGGGATGAAATCAGAAAATGAATCAGTTTCGTGACATCGGTTCATAGTGTCGGATGTACTCCCAACGTTTGCCGAGGTTGTGTGTCTCTTCTGCAAGACGAAGAAGCTTTCTGAGAGTTGTCAGCCTTGTAGTCCCCTTGCGGAGCGTACGTCGTCTCTCTCAAACGACGAAATCATGCCGTTTCTGGTGGTTTTTTTGGGAGGGGCGCCTTCATCCTCACTGCCGACAGTCTCCTTCAGCCATTTTAAGGTACACGAGTTTTGTTCTCATTTCGTTAATGTCTTCTGCACCCAGCTGAATGTATGCTTAGTTTGTGCCGGACGTGACGAATGTGGTTTCAAATGTTCATATCAGTGATTATCAAGGTGGGGATGATCGAAGAGCCTTGTTTCAGATGAGGTTAGGTTTCTCTATTCATTTCAATTCACATTTTTCCTTTCTACTTAGTTTTGTTGGGGGTTGATAATAATTCGTACAAGTTAGGTTACGGGAATGCTTCGTTGTAAATGCCCATTTCACACACCAGATTCTTTCTCCCAGCAAAAGCCACCTAATCTGACCGATATTGGTCAGGAATTATCGTGAAATAAAACGATGCAAAGTTTCCTCCTAGTCGTATTCGAAACGAAAAATATTAGTCTTTCGATTCCCTTATTCACAGAATATAAACGTGGGCGAAGGGCGTTGGATGAGATCAACTAAATGAGAACATTAAAAAAACGTGAGGGTTGAGGTATGGACAATAAATTCAAAATCAATATCCGGGGACTTAATGAATTCTGAGAAAGTGCTATGGCGTACATGGTTCACCCATAAACTAGCGACCGAAACGCCTCTCCCACCACAATAATTACGGCCCGGTTGACGCCCCTCCATTTAACATATATAATCACGCGACTTACCATAACGATGAAGACTTAATTACATGACCTCATAACATATATGACAGGAGCACACGAAGATACAAATTAGTTCGTTATCACACTTGTTGTACCAGATGTAAACATTAGGATTTAGGTACCATAGAAAATATAAATTAGGATCTCCACTCCTGTAGGTTTGGAGGATGTAAACATTGGGATTCGGGTAACGTGGAGAATATAAATGAGGATCTCCACTCCCGTGAGTTTTGTAGGATGTAAACAAAAGGATCCAGGTACCACGGATAATATATACGAGGATCCCCACTCCTTTGAGTTTGTGGATGTAAATATTATGATCCAAGGAGAGTGTAGAAAGTCTGTTGAGGTCGACTCTCTGGTTTGATGAGTACTTCTTGTAACGTATTACGCCATTAGCAATTTCATAATTACGCCTAAGTATAGGATTATGCAGTAAGAACATACTATTGAGCAGAGGATTAGTAGTTTGTGCTGAACCCTGCCAAGAGCTATTAAGTGTGACGAATATGGATTCGGGTGTGGGTGAAATACGAAACGACCGGTTATTTAGGAATAGGTTATTCATCATAGAAAAAGCAATTAGAGGGTTATGAATGCAAATGAATTGAAAATATGAAAAGCTGGGATTTCGGGAAAGGTTCCTCTTCATATCTGTTGAATATGAAAACTATGGGTCTGAATATGGGCAAAGGTAGACACCTCAGGTCCTTTTGAGAGGGGCGAATTCTGATAAGTGTTAGATATGAGTTTAAACGTAATAGGAAAAAGTAAGTTTAGCTGTTTTGTTTTTTTTCTGTGATGAGTATGAATTCAGAGTTGCTTTACACAGGAAAGGCCAAACCCATTTACATCGAGGTAGTTTCCATGAATCTCATTACGGAAGTCATGAGTGAGTTTTGCGTAAGAGACGAGACGACTGGATCACGATGACGAGGCTACATGTAGAGGAACGGAGGAACTCACCTGAAATGTCAAGGGACCTAAGTTCGTGGAGGATTCAGGGAGAGGGTCAGGGTATGATTGTCTGTGTGTGTGTGTGTGTGTGTATGTGTGTGTGTGTGTGTGTGTTTACTTAACCTTGATTACCTGTGATGTGATTTTGCTATATGTTTATAGATTAGAATCGGTGTTGAGGCAAAAGTGGACTGAGAGAGAGAGAGAGAGAGAGAGAGAGAGAGAGAGAGAGAGAGAGAGAGAGAGAGAGAGAGAGAGAGACTTAGGCAAAAAAAAAGGGGGGGTTTGGGGAGAGTGCGAGAGAAGTGAGGTTTAGATAGACTTCGAGTTAAATCGAACCAAGATTCACGATAATCGAATGAACCACTTTTATACCCTTTAGTGAAATTAGATTCCATATATACTAAATCAAACTAAATCAATACGGTTTTATTTTCTATTATTTTTTCTACATTACTACTTTATCCTACGTCATCATGGGCGGATGAAAGGTATAGCAGTGGAATCTAGGGAAATGACCAAAGAATGAAATACAAAAAAAAAAACGCTTCACGCTTCGAATAAAACCACTTGGAGCATCGTTCGAACCTGTTCGACCACCGCCCTGGGGGCATCTATCATTCAGTTCCTATTTGCATTGAAAGTGTCGCTCTGTGAGTGACATTTGATGTCAATTGAATATGCAACAGGCCAGGAGAACCCTACAAAATTGGATATGGCTGGTTAATCCCTCCAAAGAATCTGAGACTTGTTGGAATTGGGATGGACCAGTTTGAATAGGGAGATATTGAAATGGGTTTTGGCAGGGATGGTGAGACGAGGGATAGTGGTAGAAGGAAGGTCCACCTTCGAATTTGAGGAGGACCTCGATGGTACTGGAAAGGTTACCCTCGAGACTTAAGGTCATTCTTCGAGTGGTTAGGGGTCAGACAAAGACGTAAACAATAGAAAAGCCTCTGTAGTTATTATTTTATGACAGGAAAAAGTCGCCAAAATACAAAAAACAAACAAAAAAACAGAGGCACCCATGTACACGCATGCATGCGTGGATTCATGCAAGTTTGCATCCAACTGTACACACACACACACACACACACACACACACACACACACACACACACACTTAAGTGCGTGCGTGCGTGTGCCTTTTGTTGGAGTAGATTGTACAAGGAAACTGTGAATTCCGGCAATATACATACGTTTGAAATGGTGCTCGATGGAATGGAGTTCAAGGGATGGGGCCCCACGAGTGCAGAACTCGAGTACATATATATATATATATATATATATATATATATAGATATATATATATATATATATATATATATATATATATATATATATATATATATATATATATATATATATCATTGTAGTTAAAGGTCGTAAAGTTTCAGTGGTGGTAAATGGAGTCAATGGCAGGGGTTCTCATCCCGCTGAAAATTCATGATCCAATTTGTATTTGTGATGTGGCAGGAGGACCCACTCCCTCGCCACCCCCATCCCCCTAACCCCACCAGCACAAACACCGTTCATTATAAAAGCCACAGCCGGAGCTCCGGCCGAGTCATTCCTTGGCATCAGCGGGAGAATAAATAGTTTAATAATGTACCCACGGTAATGATAGGCTTGTTATTTTGAAAACAATAGACTAAAGAGAAGAGTAAATCCAACCGCATTAGATTCCAAGTGTGTTTAATTCGAGTTAAGTCCCTCTAAACGAGTGTGTCATGAAAATATGTCAATACCCTGACTCAAATTTAACCAAAACCTCGCCTGTATCAAGCAGACTAGATATACATCAAGGGCCAGCCAGACGCGGCCCAAGAATTTAAAACGTAACTTTAGGTATGAAAAGTGAAATGCCTTCCCAACTGATGTCCAGATCGAATTGGTGTGTATGCATGAAGCTAGGGGAAAAGAGATGAATGATAGAGATGTTCTAACCAAGGAGGAGAAGAAGTAGGCGAGGGTGAAAGCGATGTATTTTCAACACACATTGACCTTAAACAAAGATGAGCAGGACTGAACACCTTCCAGGAACTGGGCTAAAGCAATAAGCTGACAGATCCTTCCATTCCCTTATACCATTTCATGTTAGCTCTCGGGAATTTTGAGGTCCCCAGCGTGTGTATGTGTGTGTGTGTGTGTGTGTGTGTGTGTGTGTGTGTGTGTGTGTAAGCCATTCTCCCCCCAATGCCCCCCAGTTCCCATTGAATCTGGACCGTTGTTGAGAAGATAGAACTGTCACCCTGGAAAGCCAGATACGATCAGTGACTGGATATATCTCACACCTTCGCTCGGGGAAAGAGTAATGATCCGGCGATGATGGAGGAGGAGGACCAGAGGAGGAGGAGGAAGATATCTTGCCTTACCATCAGCTGTGGAGGTAATTGCTCCGTGATGGTAGTATGGTAGTGGACGAGGTCGTGAGCCCATCTCCGCGAGCGTTGGTTGAGGAGAGGTAGATAACCAAGAAGTATGGTTGGGTGAGGTAAAAGGGGAGGAGATGCACGGAGGGTATTCATCATCTCCTCACCACCTGCAGGGACACCGTGCGCGAAAGAGGGGCTCGGGCCGTTCTCGTGAGGGAGGGAAGGTCATAGCCAAGCGATGAAGGCGAACCATGAACGCTCGGCTGATCACACAGGCTCAACAGTTTGCATGTAAATCGCGTCTTTTACATTGTAAAATAACGTGCGACTGCCAGAAGGGAGGGATGAGTCCGTCAAAAGTTTTCTTTCATCCATGTGTGTGGAAGTACCGTTCCCCCGTGCGTTTATGGCTCTCTCTCTCTCTCTCTCTCTCTCTCTCTCTCTCTCTCTCTCTCTCTCTCTCTCTCTCTCTCTCTCTCTCTCTCTCTCTCTCTCTTTTACTCTTCAAAGTACTCATTATCATTGTCGTCATCCTCATTATCGTCATTTCTTTTCCTCCCTTGGTTAGGTTGAATGATTACCTTCCTCCTGTTCCAACAGGTTCCCATCACTCTTCTTCCTTCCCATCAACAACCCCAAATCCCCCATCTTCACCCCATCCCATCCGCTGGTCCATCATCAACTCCCTATTCCTATCATCACTCCATCCCATTCTTTCCCCACGATCACTCTAACCCCATCCATCTACCCAGTCCTCGTCTCCCTCACCCTCCAAACCCTCCCTCGACTCAAACCCTGAAATAAACACGACCGAGTGTTAAAAACGTGTGTGTATATATATATATATATATATATATATATATATATATATATATATATATATATATATATATGTATGTATATACGTCGGAAGTTCTTCCCCCCTGCCCAGCACGTGAACAAAACAAACTTCCAACCAAACTGAATTGATGTATAGTTATGACACGTATGAATAAATAAGCAGATGAAAATAATAAGTACCAGAATCTCGTTTATCTTTATGTCTCTAAAGACACTATAAACGAAATGTCCGAGATGTCAGGGAAGGAATTCAGGAAGACGAATTTATATTTGGAGAATGTTGATGCTATCGAGCGCAACAGCGCCTGATTCAGGTCCATGAAAATATAGGTGATGATGACTGAAGATCTTAAGCGCTATTAACCAGACCTTCGTCTCCTGTATTATCACGTCCACTTCTTGGACTGGAAGATGCCGATCTTTGGGTATCCATAACAGGTCCCTGTGGCGGCAACAGCTGTGTATATAACAGTACCAGTATATATAGTTATGTATATACCAAGTGTATATGGTAGTGTATATAGTAGTACATATAAAGGTGTATATAACCATGTATGTAGCAGTGTATTAAAGCCATGAGTGACACAGGGCATTAGTACGACGAGAGAGGAGTGGGGTGGGTGGGTGGGAGGGAGGCCCAGTGGAACCAGATTAATGAAATTGCAATATTCCTTTCATTAGCAAGTTCATCATGAGCTTCGAGGGGATCTCTGGATGGCAAGAATTACGAAAAACCAGAACACGTTGCAGTTGATACGCAAATTGGATTCCGTTCGATGTGAACAACTTGGGTTATTTCAGTTCTCTGCCCCAGAGGTACATCAGCAAATTGATGTAAAGCAATTGAGAAGTAATATTCTGTACAACTAAGATAGATATAGAATTTAGAATATATGATGTTATTCTAGAATTTGTTGGAATAGTTTGTTATTAAGTTTATGATATTGATGGAAGTGATGCTACAGCGTTGTGATCAAAATATTACTGAGTCGGGAGCGAATTTGATAAGTTTTAAAGTAATTCTTTCTTTATTTAAGTTTTGCTACAAATATTGAATGTTACTTTAACGAACCGTAGCGCGGCTCTGTGCGATGGAAGCGTCAATGTGTGGGGGGGGGAGGGAAGAATTACTGGAAAATCAGTAGATTTCAGACTCTCTCTCTCTCTCTCTCTCTCTCTCTCTCTCTCTCTCTCTCTCTCTCTCTCTCTCTCTCTCTCTCTGCACTAGAGGGCGAGCATTGTGGGAGGAGCAGCAGCAGGAGGAGCGCCCCTCCCTGCCCCCCCACCGTAGAGACGAGGCTTCCCCCGGGGCCCCTTTCTTCGCCGCGTAAGTCCTTCTCTTAAACTTCGAGTTACCTTTTGTGCCCACACAACAGAGGACTCGCCAGGCTTCAGCGGCAGACGAGAAATAACTTCCAACCTGCCGTTACTGTTGGCTCGATAGTATGCTTACTGACGAGTTCCTACGACCTGATGTTTGTCTAAGGCCAGGGTTCGAGTCTACCTACATCATTTCGTAGTCTGAGTTCGAGTCTTCATTTCGTAGTCTTGTTTGAGTTAACCTGAATCAGTTTTGCTGTTTGGAAGGGTAATACTTGTGCTTGACTATCCTACCTCCATCTGTGTAGACTAGCGATTCAGGATGGTGTACATGTCTTCTGTCCACTGACCCTCATTGTGGGCCATCAGGTCTTCATTAGTTAGACCATCAGGGCTACAGCTATTTGTCTTTCCCATGTATTTCCATGATTAGGTTTTCCAGTGTTACTGCAAAGTTATAGCTTTATTTAAAGCTATCTTTTAAACTATGACATTGGGAGGCGATATAGATAACAATACCACATGGTATCTATATTCCTATAACAGGGATGAAAGACATTCATATCTAATTTGCATATACGATGACAGAAGCTGATTTGGAGATAAGAGACGCCATGAACTTACCATGTTTGAGGGAATTCTTTGTTTGTGTCAAATTTGTTTCTTTGTTTGTGTTTACTTTTTGACATTGTTCTGTCTGTCTGCCTGTTCCACTCTCTCTCTCTCTCTCTCTCTCTCTCTCTCTCTCTCTCTCTCTCTCTCTCTCTCTCTCTCTCTCTCTCTCTCTCTCTCTCTCTAGCATTTCACCGCCACATCTCTCACGTCTGCCCCCCCTCCCTTCCTCCTCCCTCGTCTCTCTTGCGTCTCGCGCCACTAGGCACACAAAGCCCGGCCTCTAACAAGATTCAGCACCTCAAACAAACCAATCTCATTTACGTCCCTTCCAATTAGGGTCAATCTATATGTTCGTAAAGGATTGTAACTCTGTCCACTCTCTCTCTCTCTCTCTCTCTCTCTCTCTCTCTCTCTCTCTCTCTCTCTCTCTCTCTCTCTCTCTGTCCAGAGATGCGGAAGAGGGTGAGTCCAGTTTGGATCTCACAGCCTTACACCACAAGGTCTCGTTTCGTCTAGAGACTCGTTTAGCTCTTGTTAAAGTTAATTCATAACAAACAAAAGTTTAAGGATATGAGTTGAATGTCGCTTATGGTGGAAATCCCTTTTAACTCCCTCATCAGCACGACGATACAGCCCTTTAAGCACGACGGTACAGCTCTTTGAGCACGACGGTACAGGCCTTTGAACACGACGGTACAGGCCTTTGAACACGACGGTACAGGCCTTTGAACACGACGGTACAGGCCTTTGAATACGACGGTACAGGCTTTTGAATACGACGGTACAGCCCATGAGCACGACTTTACAGCTCTCTGAACACGACGGTACAGGCCTTTGAACACGACGGTACAGGCCTTTGAACACAACGGTACAGCCCATAAGCACGACTTTACAGCTCTCTGAACACGACGGTACAGGCCTTTGAACACGACGGTACAGGCCTTTGAACACAACGGTACAGCCCTTGAACACGACGATATAGCTTTTTGAACACGACGGTACAGCCCATGAGCACGACGGTACAGCTCTCTGAGCACGACGGTACAGGCCTTGAACACAACGGTACAGCCCATGAGCACGACGGTACAGGCCTTGAACACAACGGTACAGCCCATGAGCACGACGGTACGATCCTTGGGTACGATGGAATGACCTCTGTCACGACCCTATAGGATCAAATGAATAGCCAAGCTCGATGGGTTTACTAATCTCCCCTCGAAGCCACTTCGCCTCCTGGCTGCGTTCAAAGTGATGGAAATGAAATGGACGTTTCTTACACTTCCTGCACACGTCCCTACAGAACACACATGCTTCCCACGTCCTCCACCTCAGGTTCCAATCTCTGTAGTGACTGAACTGAACGCGTCGTATTGTGTATTTCGCATCCCACGGCCTCCACCTTCGGTAGTGCCTGAACTGAACGCATCGTATTGCGTATTTCGCATCCCACGGACTCCACCTTCGGTAGTGTTTGAACTGAACGCATCTTATGGCGTACCTCTCTTGTGTAGAGATATGTTGGTGGGTCAGTGGGTGTCTTCCCGCCATGCTGCTAATTCCAGAACTGCCCGAGGAAGACAGACTCCAAGGGGTAAATGTAAAGGACAATCATACTAAGTTTAGTCCACCCACACACACAGGAGGATTTAACTCCTTCAGGACAGTGTGAGTCGGCGTCATACTGAACCAGATTTCTCTCTCTCTCTCTCTCTCTCTCTCTCTCTCTCTCTCTCTCTCTCTCTCTCTCTCTCTCTCTCTCTCTCTCGATCCATCTATCTCTCTCTCTCGTTCGTTCATACGTACTCGTATTCCGCCTCATCCCAGCACGAAAAGAAACGACCGTTGTAGTATCGAGAGAAGAGAACGGAACTAGAGCAACCTCGAAGATAGAATGTAATCGAAAAAGATAAAAGAAAAAAAAAAACTCGATATCTACTTTGATGTAGTTACTCTGAAATATTTCTGTAAGAGATTCACATTTTATAAAGCGTTGAGTGCGTTTCTAACACATATAGATGCTGATGAACATAGAGAAAAGAGAATATTAAATGTCGAGCGTTTAATCTAAAAGATCAAGAAGACACGAGGTTTCCTCTTATCGCTTGACCTTCAGATAAGAAGGAGGAGGAGGGGTCGGAAGGAGGAGTTACCCAACGACGTTTCATATCCAGTCACGGCCGTCAGTTCCATCAGTCTCACGAACTCCTTATTCTAATGATGGATGCTCCAGTCACGGGCGGAGATCCACAATGAGGCTAGGCCGAAGCTGGGATGATGGGAAGGGTTAGAGAGATGGAGGAAAGAACATGGGAAGGGTTAGAGAGATGGAGGAAGGGACATGGGAAGGGTTAGAGAGATGGAGGAAGGGACATGGGAAGGGTTAGAGATATGGAGGAAGGGAAAATGGGAGGGTTAGAGAGATGAAGGGACATGGGACCGGTTATAGAGATGGAGGAAGGGACATGGGAAGGGTTATAGAGATGGAGGAAGGGACATGGGAAGGGTTAAAGAGATGGAGGAAGGGACATGGGAAGGGTTAGAGAGATGGAGGTAGGGACATGGGAAGGGTTAGAGAGATGGAGGAAGGGGGACATGGGAAGGGTTAAAGAGATGGAGGAAGGGACATGGGAAGGGTTAGAGAGATGGAGGTAGGGACATGGGAAGGGTTAGAGAGAAGGAGGAGGGGACATGGGAAGGGTTAGAGACTAGATGGAGATAGGGACATGGGAAGGGTTAGAGAGATGTAGGAATAAGAGGAGAAAAGAGAATAAATATTCTAAGAGTATTTTTGGGGGGAGTAAGTGGTGAATTCTGCCTTTTATAAATAGGGGATACATCGTAGTTGTTTAAAAGGAAGGAAGGAAGGTTACGTGGAGATTTCCATCATAGAAATACGTCTCTCTCTCTCTCTCTCTCTCTCTCTCTCTCTCTCTCTCTCTCTCTCTCTCTCTCTCTCTCTCTCTCTCTCTCTATCTCTCTCTCTCTCTCAACACACACACACACACACACACACACACACACACACACACACACACACACAGAACCAACTTACACATGATAACGTGGGCCAACTCAGCCGCTCGCACTTCCACTCTAAATGTCACACCATGTTATCTTCCAACGTCCTCCTGCACAGACACAGCTTTCTGCTCCAACGTTTCAAACCTTCGTCCATCAGGGAGCGCAGGCCTTGTTGATAATATACCTCGATTCCATCACCATTTCCAGAACCTGTGTACCACTCTCTTCACCACTCGTACCACTGTACCGTCAGGGAGAGTGTACCACCCACTCTCTCTCTCTCCTCCCTCCCACCGCACCGTTCCACCGTTGGGATACACTGCCAGCAATATCATTCCGTGAGGCACCGTGTTTCAAATATCAACCCAGGGTTTCTGAGGGAGAGGCAGGATTGTGGAGCGCGTGGAGTAATGGAGGATGTGGCAGCCACACCACCAACACATCCCTCCTTCCCTCACAGGGTACCGCTGGCTTGCCTGGCCCACTGGCAGAAACCAGTGGAAGGGGATGGGTTGGGGGTCAGTCAGTGGTGGCCTTTGGGTTCGTATGGCCCCGGGACGAGAGAGTCACATGGGGAAAAGAGGCTACATGGGAACCCTTACGATTTGTCCTATCCATGAAACTACAATGAAAATCTACTGATACAACAATTGACGATAAGAAGATACAAAACTGTGCAAATCATACGAAAAGTTTGGGTTCTAGATGTATGAGATGCCTTGGATGGTCACTCCTTTTTATCATTCCCGAACCCTGCCTCTGCAGGGGCTGACCACACCACACCACACACCCACCTCCCAGGGGTAGCGTTGCCCTGCCTGGCCCGAGTGAGGACACCTGGGGGGGAGATCCGTCGTCACCTGGGGGGATCCGTCGTCACCTGGGGGGGAGATCCGTCGTCACCTGGGGGGATCCGTCGTCACCTGGGGGGGAGATCCGTCGTTGCCTGTGAGATCCGTCGTCACCTGGGGGGATCCATCGTCACCTGGGGGGATCCGTCGTCACCCCCCCCCCCTTGTGAGGCAGGACGTCCCTTTTCCTCATATTCTGCACAGCGAGACGAACGAATCCTGAATCATCAACGTTGTGTGTGTGTGTGTGTGTGTGTGTGTGTGTGTGGCTATGTGTTTCGAACACCTCGTCCCTCGCTCGTGTCTGTATCTCCATCGAGAGCTCACACCCCCCCCCCCCCCCCCCCCCCCCCCCCACCTCTCTTGCCCTCTTCCCTGGCACACAAACGTCGTGTGATGTGGCCTCGTAACGAATGCATAGAATTTCCTTTTGAGGTTTAACTTTCCCTCTCTCTCTCTCTCTCTCTCTCTCTCTCTCTCTCTCTCTCTCTCTCTCTCTCTCTCTCTCTCTAGGCAGAGAGAATGGAATCTTTATGCTTCCCAGATGTACCTCGTTAGACCTGACCCCCATCCCCCCCCCCTTAACTCCTTTCTCAAAAAAGAAAAAAAAAATGGACGTAAAACTTATTTCAGAGAAGGTAAGGCTTACCCTTTTTCGCTAATAAAAAGCCGAATTTCCTCCCCCCATACCCCTCCCTCCCTCCCTCCCTCCCTTTAAACCATTCCTTTGTAACGTCGTCATAAAGAATATTAAAATAGCCGTCACTCGTCCACTTGAGAGCTCGGAGGAAGACCCGCCTCCATACATTTAGAATAGCAACCTAACCTCACGCTGTATTCTTGTCGCAAATTAAAAATGCCGTTGACGGGCCCTTCATCCCCTCTCCCCCCCTCTCTCTCTCTCTCTCTCTCTCTCTCTCTCTCTCTCTCTCTCTCTCTCTCTCTCTCTCTCTCTCTCTCTCTCTCTCTCTCTCTCTCCTCATCTCTTTTCCCCTGTCCCTCTACCCTCCCCATTCTCCTCACCCTATGGCCTCCCTTTCTTACACCTACCTACGCCTCCCTTGGTCTCCTGCTGTAGTCCTTCTCCCGTTAGATTTCGAAGGCAAGGTAAAGGACGCAGCGCAGAAAACGGGATTATGGAAATTGTCTCACAACTTGGGGGACAAAGGAGGCGACAAGGTAGACAGGGAGGAGGAGGAGGAGGTGGTGGGAGCGGGGCCTCCGCCTCAAACATCTGATGACGTCTATTGAAGAGGCGCTGATTCTTTTCATGCGAGGCTTATTGAAAATCGGCAGCTCAAATGAAATCTGAAAGTTTAAATGATTAGAGGGGGTGGAGTCGGCTGCAGAGGTGGCGGAGCTGGGGTTGAGGGGGTGGAGTCGGCTGCAGAGGTGGCGGGGCTGGGGTTGAGGGGGTGGAGTCGGCTGCAGAGGTGGCGGGGCTGGGGTTGAGGGGGTGGAGTCGGCTGCAGAGGTGGCGGGGCTGGGGTTGAGGGGGTGGAGTCGGCTGCAGCGGTGGCGGAGCTGGGGTTGAGGGGGTGGAGTCGGCTGCAGAGGTGGCGGAGCTGGGGTTGAGGGGGTGGAGTCGGCTGCAGAGGTGGCGGAGCTGGGGTTGAGGGTCGGGGGGAGAGAGGAGAGGGAGAGGGGCGGAGCTGGGGTTGAGGAATGGGGGAGGAGGGAGAGTGTGAGAGTGGCGCGACCATGTGCATTTCACAATGATAACGGCTGGGAGGATTTTACACTAATGTGGTGTGTGTGTGTGTGTGTGTGTGTGTGTGTGTGTGTGTGTGTGTGGCTTCGTGATAATTTATAATGATCCCAAGTGGATGTGTGACACCGGTGGATTTATAATGAGAAATGAGGAGTCGGATTAGATACCATATGTAGTCGAGTCTTAAATCATTTAAGTTAATGTGATTAAATCGTGTGATTTCCTGATTCGAGTAAATATATGACGTTATATTAATCAGATAATGAAACAAAATGGTTTGATAAAGTCCCATATCGGATATAAAAGAGATAGAATCCCACACATGTATTACTATCATGTGAATCTAATCCCAACTGGATTAAATTCCAATCCCTTCCAACTGTGTGGGTACTATACCGCTAGGAGGGTAGGGTTGCCACTGGTGGTGGCCTCAGAACCGACGTCCAGATGGTACGTGGTGTGAGTCTTTTAGAGGTTCAGGTCGTAAATGAAAAAAAAAAAATTAAAAGGAATCTAATCACACTCTGATGTTGAAAGGAGTTTATGGGCATTGAGTCACCAATTGCCACGTCCATTCCTCTTCTACTTATTATCATCCGTATTTCTCTCTCTCTCTCTCTCTCTCTCTCTCTCTCTCTCTCTCTCTCTCTCTCTCTCTCTCTCTCTCTCTCTCTGTCTCTCTCTCTCTCTCTCCCCCTTCTTCCTTATGCTCTTTCTTTCCACCTCGTCACTTGTCCATCGTTCTTAACGTCTGTGGTGTAGTTCCGTACTGGGACACGGTCATCACCCCCCCCCCCCTGCGACACGGTCCACGTGACCTGCTTGTCTGCTACACAACCCGCCTTTCGTTTTCCACACCTTGTATTTCCCACTGTCTTTACGATCACTCACAGAAAATGGGTTTCTCTTGCGTCCATCACCCCTTCACTTACTAACCAGGGATAAACCAAGAACCAGAGAGGTTCTTAATGTGGCCCAGAACCAGAGAGGTTCTTGATTAAGCCAGAGGCACTGTGGTTCTATATGGCTTTGGCCGAACTGCTGTTGGTAATATGTGTAAGTAGGTCACTTTGGCCCCATGTACTCATAAGAATTAAGGACTCGCCATTCCAAAGCCATAAAGAAAGAGAGTAGATGGACAGGTGCCTGCCTCTCCCGGGGTTAGATGGGTAGGTGCCTCTCCCGGAGGTAGATGGACAGGTGCCTCTCCCGGGGTTAGATGGATAGGTGCCTCTCCCGGGGTTAGATGGGTGGGTGCCTCTCACGGGGTTAGATGGACAGGTCCCAGACGACTTTATTCCTTCTGAAGGGAGAATGAGAGGCATCTATGATTGCCTGGAGATTCTCTCTCTCTCTCTCTCTCTCTCTCTCTCTCTCTCTCTCTCTCTCTCTCTCTCTCTCTCTCTCTCTCTCTCTCTCTCTCTTTCCCCCCAGAGTTGGTTTCCGTTTCACATTACAGCCCCTTCCTCCGAGTTCCCTCAGCAATTTCCACTTCAGCGTACCGTCTCCCATCTTTTCTTTTCCTTTCAATCTCCTCCACGTTGATGGCCGAACGCAGAAATCTTCTTTTATTTTTCTTTTTTTTTTTTGCCTGTTTTATCATCCACCTATCTCCTTGTCTGTCTGTCTGTCTGCTATTCTCTCTGTTTGTCTATCTGTCCTAGCTTCGCCTTTTCGATGTATATCAACTGACTGTTATATTTCTCTCTTGTGTCTCCCCTGATGATGTGATTATTACACGAAAGTGCTCTTGGGAACTTTTCGTGTTTCATTTTCCCCGAGGACTCATAGGAATATTATATATATATATATATATATATATATATATATATATATATATATATATATATATATATATATATATATATATATAAATATATATCCGCTAGGCGTGTCTGTCTGCTCGTATGTTTCCTTGGCTTAAGATGCACGTGTATGTACAGATGTGTCCATGTTTTATGTGGTGGAAATGCAATAAAGACTTTTACTAGAGGGAGGCTGGGCGGGTGTGTCTCCTCACAATAGTTTTGAGAAAGAAAAAATAAAAGTTCTATCGTTGAGTCGGTAGTAAGAAGACATCCAGGCGTTTTAATTGTCTTCTTGAATCTTTTGTTAATCCTTTTTGGTCTTTTTTAATCCTTTTTGGTCTTTTATTAGTCCTCTTTGGTCCTCTTGAGTTCTTTGATAATCCTTTTTGGTCTTTTTGAGTCTTTTGTTAATCCTCTTTGGTCTTCTTGGGTCTTGTTAATTCTCTTTGGTCTTTTTCAGTCTTTTGTTAATCATCTTTGATTTTCTTGGGTCTTTTGTTAATCTGTTTTAGCTTTTTTGAGTTTATTGTTCATCCTCTTTGACCTCCTTGCAACCTTGACTTGTTTCATCATCTTATCATCCTCCCCCCTCTCTCTCTCTCTCTCTCTCTCTCTCTCTCTCTCTCTCTCTCTCTCTCTCTCTCTCTCTCTCTCTCTCCCCTCCCTTCTTCCCCTCTGGCTCTTTCCTCCTCCCTCCCGTCCTTTCCTTCCCTCTTCCCTCTCTCCCCCTCGCCTGCCCCGGGCCGACCCCTTCCCTTGGAGGCATGTCCCCCTCCCAATAATGGTCTCAATCATACAGAATATTACCGCAAGGAACACAGTCTTGGCATGTTAGTCACACATGACGCCCTTATGGGCCCGCTGTTGAAACACCCAGGGTAAACCACTCGCCCCCTTCGTCTCCACCAATCAAATATCCGAAGAGGGAATTTAGGGCATTCTCATTGGTCAGTAGCACCCCATGGGAGATTGGCGTGGGGGGGGGGGAGATTAACAACCAATCATTACCACCCACTACTGCCTTCCTTACCCTCCCTCCCTCTATTATTGGGGCCACCAATATCAACAACCTGTCAGAGGAACCTGTTATTATACCCCAACGGTCTCCTTTTCCAGCCAATGAGAATGCAAGACGAGAGATCTGGTGGGGATTTGACTGGTCCCCAGTTGCCAGGGGAGGCTTTGGGTTCGAGCTACGGGGCGTGACGTTCTTCACGACAATATAAAATAAGGTGGTGACGTATCCTCCATCGGTATGACGAGGATTTTCGTCTTAAGCGATGTTTATTCGTGGCGGAGAAAGATGGTGACAAAATAGTGATATCCTAACCCAACATCCGGGAGATGTAGGAAGAAATGCATAGATGTTTAAAGGACAAATTCAAACTAAGATGTAGATAGATGTATGAGTGGATGATAAGGCAGAAAAAAGGTAGAAAAATGCGAGACATGAAAGAGCAGATGAGAAATAAAGACACAACCTAAATAATGAACTTCAATTTTTACTTTTTCTTGGCTTTTGTTATGAAGAAGAGAATAATGTAATTACGACAAAATGAATGAGGAATTAGTCACCTTCGG
>NC_092237.1:58278707-58316207 GCF_036320965.1 Panulirus ornatus | reverse complement strand
GCAGGGGTGTGTGATGTCTCCATGGTTGTTTAATTTGTTTATGGATGGGGTTGTTAGGGAGGTAAATGCAAGAGTCTTGGAAAGAGGGGCAAGTATGAAGTCTGTTGGGGATGAGAGAGCTTGGGAAGTGAGTCAGTTGTTGTTCGCTGATGATACAGCGCTGGTGGCGGATTCATGTGAGAAACTGCAGAAGCTGGTGACGGAGTTTGGTAAAGTGTGTGGAAGAAGAAAGTTAAGAGTAAATGTGAATAAGAGCAAGGTTATTAGGTACAGTAGGGTTGAGGGTCAAGTCAATTGGGAGGTGAGTTTGAATGGTGAAAAACTGGAGGAAGTGAAGTGTTTTAGATATCTGGGAGTGGATCTGTCAGCGGATGGAACCATGGAAGCGGAAGTGGATCATAGGGTGGGGGAGGGGGCGAAAATTTTGGGAGCCTTGAAAAATGTGTGGAAGTCGAGAACATTATCCCGGAAAGCAAAAATGGGTATGTTTGAAGGAATAGTAGTTCCAACAATGTTGTATGGTTGCGAGGCGTGGGCTATGGATAGAGTTGTGCGCAGGAGGATGGATGTGCTGGAAATGAGATGTTTGAGGACAATGTGTGGTGTGAGGTGGTTTGATCGAGTAAGTAACGTAAGGGTAAGAGAGATGTGTGGAAATAAAAAGAGCGTGGTTGAGAGAGCAGAAGAGGGTGTTTTAAAATGGTTTGGGCACATGGAGAGAATGAGTGAGGAAAGATTGACCAAGAGGATATATGTGTCGGAGGTGGAGGGAACGAGGAGAAGAGGGAGACCAAATTGGAGGTGGAAAGATGGAGTGAAAAAGATTTTGTGTGATCGGGGCCTGAACATGAAGGAGGGTGAAAGGAGGGCAAGGAATAGAGTGAATTGGAGCGATGTGGTATACAGGGGTTGACGTGCTGTCAGTGGATTGAATCAAGGCATGTGAAGCGTCCGGGGTAAACCATGGAAAGCTGTGTAGGTATGTATATTTGTGTGTGTGGACGTGTGTATGTACATGTGTATGGGGGGGGTTGGGGAATTTCTTTCGTCTGTTTCCTTGCGCTACCTCGCAAACGCGGGAAACAGCGACAAAGTATAATAAAAAAAAAAATAAATATATATATATATATATATATATATATATATATATATATATATATATGATTTTGTTTTTCATACTATTCGCCATTTACCGCATTAGCAAGGAAGCGTTAAGAATAGAGGACTGAGCCCTTGAGGGAATATCCTCACTTGGCCCCCTTCTCTGTTCCTTCTTTTGGAAAATTGAAAACGAGAGGGGAGGATTTCCAGCCCCCACGCTCCCTTCCCTTTTAGTCACCTACGACACTCAGGGAATACGTGGGAAGTATTCTTTCTCCCCTATCCCAAGGGATAATATATATATATATATATATATATATATATATATATATATATATATATATATATATATATATATATATATATATATACATATTTGGTATCTGCTTCGTTGGCCACAACAGTGGGGTATTATCCAGTCTGGGGACCTGACCCACCACACACACACACACACACACACACACACACACCTCATGATGACGCCCTGCCCTGAACCTACGCCTCCCTAAGAAGGTTCGACTCTTGATGATTAGTGGGGTCTGGTTCGTCCTATCTGTCGTCCACGCCTCCGCTCGTCCGCAAGATTACACACACCTACACCCCGCTCGTCAAGTGGTGTCCTCCACGCCATGAACGCCCAGGGTGGACGATAATGTCAATTATTGTGGTTAATTAGGGTGAGGGGTGAAGAAAAAAATGGTGATGGACGCTAAAGGTTTGAGCTGGCGTGATTGTCCTGAGTTGGGTTTTTAAGATACGTCGAGGTGGATAGTGAGGAGGTCGTCTTCATGGGTCGTACTGTCCCTTTGACCGCAGTCTTGTGGGTCGTACTGTCCCTTTGACCTCAGTCTTGTGGGTCGTACTGTCCCTTTGACCGCAGTCTTGTGGGTCGTACTGTCCCTTTGACCGCGTCTTGTGGGTCGTACTGTCCCTTTGACCAGAGTCTTGTGGGTCGTACCGTCCCTTTGACCGCAGTCTTGTGGGTCGTACCGTCCCTTTGACAGCAGTTTTGTGGGTCGTACTGTCCCTTTGTTATGATATATTCATTATTGACCGATTGTAAATTTGTTTAGATATGTTTAAAGTACATACCTGCATATGTTCTTGGCCAAGTATGTGAGTCATTAACTTTCACATGTTATTCCTCAAAGAAACGCACACACACACACACACACACACACACACACACACACACACACACAACGTAAATAAGGGTTCACATGATAGATAAGAAGAGATTGTATAGATAAAGCTTAAATCACTGTTAATGCCTTTGTTATAATCGTCCGTTATTCTTCTAAATAATCTCTCGGGATAGAAGCCAAAATTCATGGTTCATAATGGTTAGAACTCGTACTAGTTTGTACTGAACGTAACAATTGATGTATGTATCATTTATCGTGTGTGTGTGTGTGTGTGTGTGTGTGTGTGTGTGTGTGTGTGTGTGATACATGTATCATTTATCGTGTGTGTGTGTGTGTGTGTGTGTGTGTGTGTGTGTGTGTGTGTGTGTGATACATGTATCATTTATCGTGTGTGTGTGTGTGTGTGTGTGTGTGTGTGTTGATTCTGTTATTTGCATGGCGACATGGACGTTGTGGGAATACAATGTGAGACAGAGTGGCTGCCATCCTGAGCAATGGAGAGGCTCTATGTCCTGGGTATTATAAGCAGCTTCCACTCTTCTTCAAAAGGCTAGAGTCGAATCGCTTGTATTGTCCGGGAGCCCCACACTATTGGCGAAAATAAGGAAGACTGTGTGTGTGTGTGTGTGTGTGTGTGTGTGTGTCCACTTTGCGGCCATTGGGGCATCTGAAATACGAAAGGACGAGTTTAGATCGAGATATGGAGAAAGAGAAAGTTCAGAACGAAAGAGGAAGCTCTATGAAAGGCATGAGGTGAAGGAGGAGAACGTTCAGTCGAGGGAGAAGTAAAAGAGAGAGAGAGAGAGAGAGAGAGAGAGAGAGAGAGAGAGAGAGAGAGAGAGAGAGAGAGAGAGAGAGAGAGAGAGAGAGAGAGAGAGAGAGAGAGAGAGAGAGAGAGAGAGAGAGAGAGAGAGAACGCTCAGAACGGGAGAGTTCAGCAGAGAAGTTTTAGAACGAGAGAGAGAGAGGTAAAGAGTAGAGCGTTTAGAACAAGAGGGGTAAAGAAATGTGCGTTTAGAACGACAGAGAGACAAAGAGATGAGCGTTCAGAACGAGAGGTAAAGAAATGAGCGTTCAGAACGAGAGAGGTAAAGAGATGAGCGTTCAGAACGAGAGGTAAAGAAATGAGCGTTCAGAACGAGAGAGAGGTAAAGAGATGAGCGTTCAGAACGAGAGGAAGGTAAAGAGATGAGCGTTCAGAACGAGAGGAAGGTAAAAAGATGAGCGTTCACAACAAGAAAGCTTAAAGGAGAGAATGTTTAGAACATTAGACAGCTGGACGTTGCATCTGCATTAAAATTAAAGAAAAAAAATTCTATTTTGAATAAATTTCTGGATAGATTAACTAGTTTGCTAATTGGAAGCCTCATAATTTTTCCCTCATATGTCTTATCACTGGGCATTATGAGACTGACTCTCACTGGGGCATTATGAGACTGAATCTCACTGAGGCATTATGAGACTGACTCTCACTGAGGCATTATGAGACTGACTCTCACTGAGGCATTATGAGACTGACTCTCACTGAGGCATTATGAGACTGACTCTCACTGAGGCATTATGAGACTGACTCTCACTGAGGCATTATGAGACTGACTCTCACTGAGGCATTATGAGACTGACTCTCACTGAGGCATTATGAGACTGACTCTCACTGAGGCATTATGAGACTGACTCTCACTGAGGCATTATGAGACTGACTCTCACTGAGGCATTATGAGAGTGACTCTCACTGTAGTTTAGATAAATAGTCGCCATTAGAAACATACTTGCCACTAAGTTCCGAGTATTCTTCGCTTCAAAATCTAATTATTGATATAATTTCTAACCGTTCTACGAGTCGCCTTGACGCACACAATAACCTGGTGAGAGAGAGAGAGAGAGAGAGAGAGAGAGAGAGAGAGAGAGAGAGAGAGAGAGAGAGATCTATATTCTCTAATGGTACAGAAGCTCTATTTTGAAGTGATCAATTAGTCGAAAAATTTTGTATTTCTTAGTTCAAGAGTCAGAAGCTACGTGGAAGAATTATAGCGACGACGCCGTTCACCTGCGGATGATTTGGCCTTCGTTCGAGGGAAGATAAGAACCAATAGGTCGATCCAGGGGTCTATAGATGACATGAGGATCAACTCTGATCACACCATAGTGGTGAACAGTATGCTAAGCCGGTGGGAGATCCTCACCTCATCAGGGTTAATTGCCCTCTTCGTCTTGGGGTCATACGTCATCTCTCGTGGGTTAAACACTGACACTTAAGGTTCAAGTTAGTACTTGAGGCTCACGCTAACACTTCAGGCTCACACTAGCACTTAAGGCTCACACTAGCTCTCGAAGGTTACACACTAATAGCACTCCAACTTCAACTGAGCCTCCAACAAGTTATACATACACTGTAGGTTCACACTAACTTCAAGTGTGTTACCTCTCTCAGCGTGTTACCTCCCCTCTCTCAGCGTGTTACCTCCCCTCTCTCAGCGTGTTACCCCCCTCTCTCAGCGTGTCACCCCCCTCTCTCAGCGTGTTACCTCCCCTCTCAGCGTGTTACCTCCCCTCTCTCAGCGTGTTACCTCCCCTCTCAGCGTGTTACCTCCCCTCTCTCAGCGTGTTACCCCCCTCTCTCAGCGTGTTACCCCCCCTCTCAGCGTGTTACCCCCCCCCTCTCAGCGTGTTACCCCCCCCCTCTCAGCGTGTTACCCCCCTCTCTCAGCGTGTTACCCCCCCCTCTCTCTCAGTATGTTAACCCATCTCAGCGTGTTACCCCCTCACACACTACCCTTTGGTCACCCATCACCATCCCTCACACAGCCACACAATTACCCCTTTCTGGGTATGGCAGATTTAAGCCTTACCTCCTTCACCATCACTTCCCTCAGGGCTACACACTCCATCCCCTTCAGGAGGGTTTTCGCCACGAAAGCAGTCCCACGCCTGTATCCCAGGGGGCCCTCACCACCCACCACTCCTCCTCACCGAGGTGGAGGGGAGAGGAGGGGAGGGGAGGAGGGATTCCAACCCTGGCGCTCGTGTGAAACCTCGCGGGAAATCGTACCTCTGTCTCCTGGATCATCTTCGCCGGAGCGAATTGAATCATCACAGACGATTGCTCGGCTGAAAGCTCATTGTAGCGGGGATTCCTCCACGGTGGCTCGGGGGCGCGCGCGGGGGCGCGTGGAGGTTAGGGGATTTTGGAGGGGGAGTGGGGGGAAAGAGAGAATGGGAAGGGGAGTGGAGGAAAGTGGGGGGGATAAGAGCTAGAGAGAGAGAGAGAGAGAGAGAGAGAGAGAGAGAGAGAGAGAGAGAGAGAGAGAGAGGACCCCCTCTTAACCACACGGTACCCTGTACGTGACCTTGTCACTTGATCACTCCCTCACCGTGTGTATCACAGCGCCACAGAGGGACTTCGAGGATCAATATGCCATCCAGAAACCCGACGCTTTAAGTGCACCTTCAAACTGCAGGTCTCACTATGAAGGCATTCGACAGACAACGACGATTGTGTATACTGGATGTAGTTACCAAAACCTCGAACGTAAATACTGTTAGCAGATTCCCTTAAAAAAAGTGTATTACCAGGACCAAAGACGTCGATGACTTAGAAGATTAATGAACACGCAATATTGTTGGAATATCTACAGAGACACAAACACACAAACATTAAAAATGCCACAACATCATCTCGTAATGCAAACTTGATGATATTTAACAGTCTCTCTTATGTATATATTTCAAGTTCCGAGTAACAGACGAATTCTCATGTATTTAAAGAGGACTTGAGTCTGCTTGATGACATGAAGGAAGCTGGAGGGAGAGGGAGGGTGAGGGAGGGGGAGATAGATGGAGGAGGATCCAAAGCCATCTCTGTGTCACGTCACAACGAAGTCTGAGGAAGACTCGTTCAGGCAGAGTAAAGAAGCGCGACCATTTTTTTATTTACTCACAGGATAGAACAAATGGCACTATTCCAGAATCCTTGGAAAAAAAATCGAGACTCCAAAGGTGTCCTTAGTACAGAGGCGTAAGGTATATCCAAACGTTTACATACGGTGGCCACACAAGTTATCAAACGTTTGTATATGGTGGCGAAACAAGGTACGGAACGTTTGCATGTGGCGGAGACACAAGTCACCAAACGTTTACCCACACTGGAGACTTATGATACCAAACGTTTAGATACAGTAGAGACGCAAGATACCAAACGTTTACCCACACTGCAGACATGATACCAAACGTTTAGATACAGTAGAGACGCAAGATACCAAACGTTCTCCTATGGTGGAAAGCCCATGATATCAAACGTTTCTCTATAGTGAAGACACAAGATACATCATGGAGGCACAGAATACCAAACATTGACGCGTATAGAAAGAAGTACAAGAGAAACATTAAATGGTTGGAACAGACTCGACCATCTTTGCCCTAAACCTCTGTCCTCGGTACCAGGACCCTTTCTTTCCCTCACCACCTCCTCCTCCTCCTCCTCCACCAACCTCGACTCCAACCCCAGCAGGCAAGGCCGAAGCAAATGATTTCACTGCCCATCAGGAGCCACACGACTGAAGCAAGCCTTCGTCGGTAATTGGGTCTTCATTTTTTTGACTTCTTATGTCTTATACAAGTACGGGTCTGTATGTGACTCGTTGGTTAGTTTGTCATCGTGTTTCAAACGCTCAGGTAAACGCACAGGCCGTGGGAAATCAACGTGACGTGTGTGTACACATATTCATTGAGTCTTTATCTTTTTTTTACATTTTTTACAAAGGCGTGATTGCTTGCTCGCTCCTCGCCAGTGATGCGAGAGGAGGATACAATTAACATTAGCATTGATTTGCTGCTCGGTGTAATCTACAGGAAGGCAATCAATCCGCAGTTGATTTAGGAGAGAGAGAGAGAGAGAGAGAGAGAGAGAGAGAGAGAGAGAGAGAGAGGAGAGAGGAGAAAGAGAGAGAGGAGAGAAAGAGACGAGAGAGAGAGAGAGAGAGAGAGAGCAAAGAAGAAAAAAAAAAGAGAGACTCGTGGTTCTATAATGAAGCGATTCTGTCGTTAGCAAACTGCCTCGTCTGGTTGGCCAGTTGAATGACTGACCCGACACTGGCGGCAGCAGCAGCGACGGAACGATTTTGCTCAACAAAAGATTTGGTTCGTGTTATTATGGTGGTGAATGGCTGGGTCACAGGAGGGGGGGATTAATGAGGAAATGGATGGGACGGGGGTTGAAGGACGACACATAGAAGAGGAGGGAGGGAGAGGGACGGGGAGGGAGGGAGAGGGACGGGAGGGAGGGAGAGGACACGACATAGAGGGAAATAGGGGAGGAGGGGTGGAGGGTAGAGTGGAGCATATAGGGGAAGAGGAAACGACACATGAACGACGTACTTGTATGAAGGAGAGGACGACGTAGAGAGAAAACGACAGTGAAGAGAGGAGGAGAAGGACACGACATACGGAGAAAAGGGATAAAACGCCACAGACACGAGGACAGGGGGAGAACACGACGACAAGCGACAGACAGGGGGAGTAGAAAACCGTCGTTTTCAAAGGTCGTACTGTCGTTCTCAAAGGCTTCAATTCGTAAGAGCTGTTGAGAGCGGAGACAACCAACCAGCCAACTACCCAACCAGCTGGTTGGCTGGTAGACTGGTTGGCTGGTCTGATCGGTTGATGCAAACACCCGAGAGAGGAGAGAGAGGTGGCGAAAATCCAGATGTATATATTACCAGTCCAGACGCGTCGCGTCCTGGTAGCCAATGCACCAATGGCGTCGCGTCTCTCCTCCGTGAATCCGAGGCCTGACTGGAGTGTACGGGCGGAGGAAGGGGGCAAGCGAGGGAGGAAGTCCCAGTGGAGGATTTCGTTTCAAGGGAAACCTTGTGGAAAGCCAACATCTTGGCCGAATTTCAATATGTTTAAAAGCAAGTTCAAGGAAACATATTACGATTTTTTTTTAATTTTCCAAAAGAAGGAACAGAGAAGGGGCCAGGTGAGGATATTCCCTCAAAGGCCCAGTCCTCTGTTCTTAACGCTACCTCGCTAACGCGGGAAATGGCGAATAGTATGAAAGAAGAAAAGAAAGATATATATATATATATATATATATATATATATATATATATATATATATATATATATATATATATATATATATCAACTCAAGCCAGGTAGCCATTTATCGACCAGGAATCGAGGGGAGGATGAACACCTGCGTTGTGTGTAGGCCTACTGCCGCGCCCAAGATTCGAACCCATGCTGACCCGACCCAGGTAGGGCCCGCGCCCTGTGTGTGTGTGTGTGTGTGTAAGTTATTGTAACGAGGAGCGTTGTCATAGTTTGCAATCATCCTGCAATAATCAACATTGACACACATAGAATGATGTATTATTCCATCCCATGTTGCTACTTCAACAGGAGTGACTAAATCTACGTATCATTAGAAACAATACATATATACATTTCCCCTTCCACACACACACACACACACACACACACACGGTCATTGCAACTAGATTCAGTCCTCGATTTCCAGCTAATTCGACCTAATTACAACGAAATTTCTCCTCCGTTTATTCTCTCAATCTGGACCCATTATTACTGTCTGAGCCAGAGGCACTGTTACCAATCATCTCCCCTAGGGTTACCCTATATCCGATATCATAAATGGACTCCAGAAATCTATTCGTAATCGGAAAATATGTAGAATATTTATACTGTTGTGGTACTAAGTATTATTTGGGTTGATCATTACCTTGGGTTGATTTTGTATATCTCGATGGACAGTGGATGGTTGCATTTATTTTTGCCATAGGGTTGATTTTGCTTCTGGCAACACACTGATGGTCGTTCTGGGTCGGCGGCGAAGTGCAGGACGAGCTCTCATTCTTGCATCGATCTCCAACCATCTGTGCGGGGAAGGATAGAGGGAGGGACTGTGTGTGTGTGTGTGTGTGTGAGAGAGAGAGAGAGAGAGAGAGAGAGAGAGAGAGAGAGAGAGAGAGAGAGAGAGAGAGAGTGTGTGTACATATCTAC
The DNA here is from genome assembly GCF_036320965.1 of Panulirus ornatus. Taxonomy (NCBI): domain Eukaryota; kingdom Metazoa; phylum Arthropoda; class Malacostraca; order Decapoda; family Palinuridae; genus Panulirus; species Panulirus ornatus. Next base: position 58,306,941 of record NC_092237.1, on the reverse strand, counting down.
TTAGGAGTAGAATGAAAGGGCTAACGCGTAAATAGGGGTTGAGGGGTAGTGTTTTCCAATGTCCTTACATTCATGAGTGGCGTTGGATCCTTTGTGGCGCCACACATATACATCATATGATGAACACTTAACGAGGAGATAGACAGTATGGTGAAAGGGGTTCATCTGTAGGGTGACTGGTCATGAAATTTATCCCGTGGTGTTAGGACGAACAAAAGACCAAAAGAAAAGAGACAATCACATTAGAATAACAAACACAAAAGTAGGCAGGCATAGGGTCAAGTTCGTAGAAGCAAACAAAAACAGACTGACAAACACAGAAGCCAGCAGATACAGAGACCAGTAAATACAGAAGCTAGTACACATACGGACAAACAAATGCAGAAGCATGCAAACACACAGAGAAACAAAGACACTGACATAATAACACATATACACACTTAAACTATAACCCAGACAGACAGACAGAGCAGACAGCGAGACAGACAGACAGATAAGAGAGACAGACAGACAGACAGAGCAGACAGACAGACAGACAGACAGAGCAGACAGCGAGACAGACAGACAGACAGACAGACAGATAAGAGAGACAGACAGACAGACAGAGCAGCATAAAAAAAAAAGCACAGATGTACAGTGTAAGAAGCAGGTTTGTTACAGAATCTATCTCAGATTAGGAAGAAAACAGATAATACCATGAAAGAAAACAAAAGAAAAGGAAAATGAAGAGGTAAATAACTATGTCGGCGAGGAAGAAAATAGCAATATATAAGACAAACGTCATAGATAAGACTTGGCTCAAGACAAAAAAGAGAGGAAGGGAGGGATTGTGACATTAAGATAACAAAGTGAATGAAGGTGGGATTATGAAAATATGATTAGACAGAGTAACAAAATATGTTACTTGTAAGCTCACTTAAAGCCATAGAGTAAGATAGAACTTAAAAAAAAAAGAGGAGAAAAATCGGTATATCATCAAGTTTATATAAATCTGTAGCTAAAGTCATCATAACTGTGCGGAAAGACAAGATCCCATCCAGCCAGACACTCCACCCTCCACTACCACGACACAGACAAGACGGGAAACCCTGGACAACACCTCATCAAAAACATTAAAGCGTAGCAAGATAACATTCCCAGAGGTCATTATAATGCCTCCAGACTCACGCTGGAAGAGGATCAAAAAGAAAAGACAAAGAAGGAGGAGGAGGAGGAGGAGATATTATGGAATATATAAAATAGCTTTGGGGGTGTGGGTAATAAGCCATCTAGCCACAGCACACAAGAATGGTTAGAACTGGTGAATACTGCTGGTTCTGGACTGAATGATTGGCCCATTACGAAGCATTCGGTTCTTCAAATGCTACAACGTATTGCTTTAGTCTCGCACACAGAGGCACGGAGACTCTGCAAGTTGCAGATGAGACGAAGTGATAACCGCAGTGGAGATATTCATCTTGTCGAATGGAACCACGAAACGAGTCTTGAATACATGCATAAGAATAGGCTCATAGAAGAGGTAAGTGTGGGGATGTGGAGTACCGTGAATCCCAAGGAGATGTATAGATGCTCGTATCATCGTGATGTCTCACTGTGCAGGAGGGATATTGGATCTTCTCAAGTTACCGGAGGATTTGATGAATCTGTTTCCGAGAGAGAGAGAGAAAGAGTTGGACCCGATTTCTATATGTGTTGTGAAAAATAGCTTTTCCTCTATTGCCTGAGGTTCAGTAAGGCTGATATATATATATATTTATATATATATATATATATATATATATATATATATATATATATATATATATATATATATATATATATATATATAATTTTTCCAAAAGAAGGAACGGAGAAGGGGGCCAGGTGAGGATATTCCCTCAAAGGCCCAGTCCTCTGTTCTTAACGCTACCCCGCTAATGAGGGAAATGGCGAATAGTTTGAAAGAAAGAAAAAGAAAGAAATATATATATATCCTCTCCGAAGCACATTCGAGATGGAAAGGATATATAGACGTACACATAAATGTATATATTCCCAGGAACAATGAACCAGTCAATTGTAGACGTCAGATATTCAACGGTAGTTTATAATCACGAGCGGACGAAAGTGAAGGAATAAATATGATGCGAAACATAGAGAATGAAAAAAGAAAGATAGAAAAAAAGGGAAAGAAAAAGGATAGAAACGTTTGAATAGGATGCGACCATTGAGGGCAAACTGCCCACAACATTTTTACTGAGGTACTGAAGACGACTTGCCTTCGAAGTAATGGGTACACTACGATATGTGTCTGTATACTAAGGTAGGTTTAAATAGATACCAACATTATGCAGTGGGGATGTCAAGTAGACAGTTTACTCTACAGTGGGGACGTGTTATAGATACATGAAGATATGTGTCTGTATTCTAAAGTAGGCTTACATAGATACCAACATTCTGCAGTGGGGATGTTAAATAGACAGTTTACAGTGGGGACGTGTTATAGATACATGAAGATATGTGTCTGTATTCTAAAGTAGGCTTACATAGATACCAACATTCTGCAGTGGGGATGTTAAATAGACAGTTTACTCTACAGTGGGGACGTGTTATAGATACATGAAGATAGGTGTCTTCATACTAAAGTAGGTTTACATAGATACCAACATTCTGCAGTGGGGATGTTAAATAGACAGTTTACAGTGGGGACGTGCGATAGATACATGAAGATATATGTCTGTATTCTAAAGTAGGTTTACATAGATACCAACATTATGCGGTAGGAATGTTAAATACACTGTTTACTCCACAGTGGGGACGTGTTATAGATACATGAACATATGTGTCTTTATACTAAAGTAGGTTTGAATAGATACCAACATTATGCAGTGGGGATGTTAAATGGACAGTTTACAGTGGGGACGTGTGATAGACACATGAAGATATGTGTCTGTATACTAAAGTAGGATTACATAGATAACCAACATTATGCAGTGGGGATGTTAGATACACAGTTTACTCTACAGTGGAGACGTATTATTGATACATGAAGATACACAGAACATTGCGATGAACTGATAGTGTAATAAACACATAATTAGAAAGAAATTACGTATGTTTTTGATGTTTACTGAAAGAAAATAGGACTAAATTTCTCCTTAAAGTAACGTAATACGCCATTGAAATTCGCTGCATAAACCCTTATTGCCAAAATCTGAAAGACTTTCTTGAACTACAATACAGTGAGCCCTGAGGTGGGTGGAAGACGTCTTGAGAATATTCATTTTCTGGATCAAATCTTAGGAAAGTTTTGTTTAGTAAGGCACCACGAAGGTACCAGAGGACCTTAGGATTATATTCATGAAAAAGGAGGTATATATATATATATATATATATATATATATATATATATATATATATATATATACGGGCTTATGTACTCACACACATACACACACACACAAGACAGCCCAAATAGGAAGCCAGAAAGGTCTCACGACTTACATAAACACCCTGACTTAGAATGAGATTGAGACCATATACAAATCCATTACAAGAATAAGAAAAATAAAACCACACTTAATCACGAACATCTAACGCTACTCCAAAAGTAATCTAATCCCTTTTCCAAACTCGACCATTAATTTTATTCTAGAGAGGAAGGTGTCAGATCCTCTTGTGTGGAGAGAGAGGACTCCAAAGTCGCGAGTGGACTTCCAGAAATAATTATTGCCACAAATCTCGTAAAATCCCATCGATTCGCCACATCTGTCAAGGGCAGGAGGACGACGGGGACATTAACGCGTTAACCCGTGACACCGTTAAGGTTTGGGGAGACACTCTATCACAATGGCCAGATAGACCTTGACGAATACGTGGGTGTGTCTCCTGTTGTCACCTTAAGGGCCCGTCACACATTTGGCCTACTTGACCGTCTGCTTCTGGAATTCTCTCGATGATTTTACAGAAGGGAAGGAATTGTTATTCTTTTTTTTTCCTGTAGAAAAAGCATACGTGAATTATAGGATGATTTTCGTGCATTTAAAGATGAGTATATGTAGCGCGAATGGCAGACAGCAAATGGATGGGATGATAAGAGATAAACTCAAGGAAAATTATTCAAGAAAAAAGAAAAACGACTCTCATGGGTACTTATATTTCATTATAGATTATGAGGTTTAGCACTGCTCTCTCTCTCTCTCTCTCTCTCTCTCTCTCTCTCTCTCTCTCTCTCTCTCTCTCTCTCTCTCTCTCTGTATTATGTCGTTATTAGCGCAAAAGTGGACTAGTTCCATGCTGATGCAGCTCATTAATAAACACACAGTTCTAGGGACCGATTTCATGGTAATTATCACCGCGACTCCATCAAAATACACAACAGCATTGGCAAAATACATCAACCTGGAGTAATTTATGCATTATACAGCATGGACAAGAAGGCATCGTCATGAATTTCTTTTTATTTTTTTGGGGGGAGGATAATATGAGTCATCTTTTAAGAGTAAGCTTGAGCAGTCAGTGTGGGTAAGTTAAAGCTGAGTTTTCAAAGCTTTTTGCTTGTTTGCTTGTTCCAAAGACGACGTCAGGTCGAACATATGGTTCCCTGTCCCCTCACAACTACCCTGTTCGGCTGTTAGGACGCCAGTGATTGGGTCGTTAGGACCCTGAGAGATCGATTCGCTCACTAACGAATGGGTAATTGGGCTATTTCGAAGCCTTCCACACACACCCACACCTCCACCACCACCACCCTGCCCACTTTCTCATTCCTCATTGGTTCGTGAGGATTGGTTGACGAATGATTAAGGTGGTTGAATAAGTGTGTGTGTGTGTGTGATGATTAGGAGAGTGATTGGGAGATGAGGGTTGATTGGGGACAGCTTGGGAGAGAGTGAATGATGATGATTGTGAGAGAGAGAGTGTGATTGTGGTGGTCAACGTTGATTGGGTGGTCGGAGGGGAAATTTTGGGGATTGTGATTGGGAGAGTGACCGTGTGGCAATCGGGAGAGGGATTGTGACTGATTAGAAAGGAGAATGAGATGAGGTAGTAACTTACAAGGAACGAACAGTGGAGGTGAGAAAGCATGGGAAATCACACAACATTCCTTTACATCAACCAAAGAAAAAAAAAAGGAAAAAAAATTAAGGACCTAAGACTAGCGATGACAAACCCCCACAATCGAGAATAAGGTATGAAGAAAACGGTGTGTGTGAGAGAGAGAGAGAGAGAGAGAGAGAGAGAGAGAGAGAGAGAGAGAGAGAGAGAGAGAGAGTAGAGAGGGGCGAGGGGTACGAAGAAAATAAGATATATCCTAAAGCTGTAAGTTCAGTGGTCAGGAATCCAATAAGTTCATGTCTCCTTCTGACTCAGACGCGAATGAGACGTTCGAAGCAACGACTATTATTTCCCATTTTCCTTTGAAGGTCTTTTGATAAAAGAAAACGCGATGCCACTCACTCAAAATTATTTTGTTTTTTTTTATCCCCATTTAACAATCTTATTATTATACAGAGATACTTTAAAACAAGTGTATGTGTGTGTGTGTGTGTGTGTGTGTGTGTGTGTGTGTGTGTTTGTGTCTGTGTCTGTGTGTGTGTATGTATGTGTGTCTGTGTGTGTGTGTGTATGTGTGTGTGTGTGTAAGTTCGACTGAGATCCAAAAGCTTCTCCTTCAAGCCGTTTCCTCGCTATTAATTTAGAGGAGGACATAACACAGCTTCCTTAAATTCTGCTGCGAAAGAAAATCTTCATCGTAAACACCTGAATCGGCAGAATTACTCTATAAATTCCCCCGGCGAATAGCCAAGCACAGCAGGGAGACGGGGCCCCGTTACCGATATATTGCCGTGCTAAACCGTTCTTCTTGAGAGAGAGAGAGAGAGAGAGAGAGAGAGAGAGAGAGAGAGAGAGAGAGAGAGAGAGAGAGAGACGCTTGGCGAAAAGGATGCTTCACACATCGCTGACTCCTGCCTGTGACGTCCGTTCTATAGATAGATGAATAGATAGATAGATGATCGTTGTATAGACACCACGGACCAGATGATAACGTAATGGCATGACCTTTCGTTGTAGGCACGAATTTATCTATTCGTAGTGGAAGGGACCTTCGGTGTAGACACGAATTCATCTATTCGTAGTGGAAGGGACCTTCGTTGTAGGCACGAATTTATCTATTTGTAGTGGAAGGGACCTTCGTTGTAGGCACGAATTTATCTATTCGTAGTGGAAGGGACCTTCGTTACAGACACGAATCCATCTATTCGTAGTGGAAGGGACCTTCGTTGTAGGCACGAATTTATCTATTCGTAGTGGAAGGGACCTTCGTTGTAGACACGAATCCATCTATTCGTAGTGGTAGGAACTTTGCTGCCTACGAATGTTTAGTGTAAATTTCCGGTGGAGGATCGAACGAATGATGTGAGTCAGGCGTGAGCGTTTTTTTATATATATTCTTTTCGTGATTTCACAATCCATTGTTGCTGGCGTTTTTTCGCAAATGTTTTTCTTTTTTTTTCTATATTGCGTCTATAGTTCTGTATAGCGGTCTTTGTGGTAGTCATTTGTTATTCTGTCTGAAACTATTTGTTTGGAGGTACACACACACACACACACACACACACACACACACACACTACGAAAGCGTGGGAGCAAATCAAAATCTTTATCATATGAACGTAAAACTCCACTTTAAGAGGATTACATTTCTTTCTATTGCCTACGGCCTGGTTACGAGAGGTAGCTGGGCCTGAGGGAACATCCAGTCTCCCCTCTGGTATTACTGCAGGAGAGAGAGAGTGTAAAGAAAGATTATAATGGTTCATCTGATGGGCATTCCATTCCCGACTGTAGGACGGAGACGTTCCAATATTTCTCTGAGTATCAAAGTTTCCTTTGTGTCATTTGGGGTACAGAAGGTTAGGGGTCCGTATTGTGCTTTGCGTATTAAGTCTTCCTGCGTGTCATTTGAGTACAAAGGTGTCGTGTGCGTAATGCGTTCTGCGTATTTAGGGCTGATCTGCATCATTTGCGTACAAAGGTGTTGGGTACGTAATGCGTTCTGCGTATTTAGTGTTGATCTGCGTCATTTGCGTACAAAAGTATAGAGTACGTAATGGGTTATGCGTATTTAGTGCTGATCTGCGTCATTTGCGTACAAAGATGTCGTGTGCGTAATGCGTTCTGCGTATTTAGTGTTGATCTACGTCAGTTGCGGAAAAAAGTATAGGGTACGTAATGCGTTATGCGTATTTAGTGCTGATCTGCTTCATTTGCGTACAAAGATGTCGGGTACGTAATGCTTTCTGCGTACTTAGTGTTGATCTGCGTCAATTGCGTACAAAAAATGTAGGGAGAGGATGTTCGGACGAAGGCCCCTCACTCGTCCCTGGAAGACTGAGGCATTCCAGAAAGTCTGGAAGGAAAGAGTGCGAGTTGAGGAGGTGTACAGTACGCAGGTCTGACCTCTGGAAGACGAAGGTGTTCGCGTATTGTGTTTTCCAGTTTCCAGCGAAGAGCTTCTCTGTGGACGAGGATTGATGGTCACTTCTGGCCTCCCAACAATGGTCTAGGGAGCGGAGACCCATCTGGGGACTGGACTGGGGGTCCATCTGGAGACTCGATCTCTTAGCTCCCAATGTTTTCCTTTTTTTCCCCCCATCTCTTTTACGGTCAAGGGAGGAAAGAAGGCTCTAGCGAGACTCAGGAGGGAAAATGAAGAAAGAAGAAACGCAATTCTTAGGGTTGTGGAGATGCTGGGTTAAGGAAAAGTAAACTGAAGGAACAGAAGAGATAGTTCGAAGGTTGTCAAGAGAAATGATTCAACGAGGAAGCCACCTTTCCAGCAGGGCGATGCAGACTGCTAAGTTTAGCACATGAAATGCTTCCGCTATAATTTACTTCCCTTCCTCCCGCGAGACCAATTCAGCAACTTTCCTCCGAGGTTCATTTTTCAGCTAAATCTGTGTGGCATATCTGTCTGCAGGAGGTGGTGTGGCCAGGAGGGAGGAGGAGAGGTGCGAACAGAGTCGGGTTGAAGGATCTTGACTTTCTCGCTGCTCTGCTCTGCTCTGCTCTCTCTCTCTCTCTCTCTCTCTCTCTCTCTCTCTCTCTCTCTCTCTCTCTCTCTCTCTCTCTCTCTCTCTCTCTCTCTCTGTATTAGGCATCGAGGGAGGGTGGTGAGGGAATGGGAAGGAGGGGGGATATGAAACGGGGAAGAAGAGAGAGAGGAAGTAAAGAAGAAGAAGAAGAAGAGGAAGAGGAAGAATGCAAGAGGAAAGAGAGTAAGGAAGTGGCAGAGAGGTAAAAGACGAAGAAATAGAACGAGACGACAGGGAGAATGGATGAAGTGAAAAACGAAAGGGGAGAACGAAAAAATGAGATCAGTAAAGGAAATTGGGGAAAGAGAAATAAGAAATGATAATGACAAGGACATAAACATTGACACACGTAAGGAAATGGGACACATCACTCAGAAAGTCAAGTAAATAGGTGAAAAGAAACAGATTAAGATAACAAATGAATGAGAAAGAAAGGTGATATTGCCGCACGGATTAGAGTACGAGAGAATGACAGATGAGAACCACAGAGACTCTCTAACTTGATGAGAAATTGGGATGATATGTGATTCTCTTGACTGTTGGTGTGTGGTGGGTAATGAGAAGTGAGAACACGATGAGGGATGAATGGGTGACACAGAAAAAGGATGAGGAAAGGTGAAGATAAAGATAGAAGAAACATAGTACATATGAAGATAGTTAAGAAACATAAAGAGGAGATAAAGAAAGTATGAATAGGAGGAAGGCTGATAAATGGAGGAGTGTATGTCATACATGACAGAAAATATGATAAATGCAATTATAAAGAAAGATGAGTAAAGATAATGAAAGACATGGTGATTTTCAGACATGAGGGAGATGACGTGGGTCATGAAGGTGAGACGCAGGAGAGATGGTGAGAGATAGCTAAAGACAGACGAGAGAGAATGTGGCGAAAAGAAAAAAGAAAGAGAGAGAGAGAGAGAGAGAGAGAGAGAGAGAGAGAGAGAGAGAGAGAGAGAGAGAGAATCTTTTACCATAAGACAGAATAGTGCAAGGGAATCTATCCTGTCTCTTTGATATGGTAATACATATCTCATTAAACAGCTCCAGTTTATCATGCTAATTACAAATCGCTTTTTTTTTTATGGATTCGTAAGTAACTTAATTATATCTGGACGAATTATCACATAATACGATTTACAAACACCAGGTGCAAGCCTCGTAAAATACCTGTACATAATTTTTTTTACAACATTCAAACGAAATGTCTTTTTTACGAGAATGGGATGATGTAAAATATTATTTGTTTTCTTTTTTTTTTACCGATGGGTCCAATGGGTCCAACTCAGAAGAAGGAGGAAAAGAAAACATAGGAGAAGGAGAGAAGGAAGAAGAAATGATAATGATGAGGTTAATGATTCTGGCGCAGTGAAGTGATAAAGAAAACGAAGATAGGAATACAAGGAAATGAAAGATGAAGATCGGGAATAGAGAGAATGTAGAGAGAAAGACAGGAAGGGAACAATAATGAGTGAAGAAAATAAAGAGAAAGGGCAGGGTATGAAGTACTGTGGTTCTGTGTGTTTATAAAGTAATTGCGAAAGGCAAAAATTCCACTTATAAGCTAAGAAGGAAAATTAAATCCAATACTTCAGTTTCTGTACCAGAAAGTCCCCGATATATATATATATATATATATATATATATATATATATATATATATATATATATATATATATATATATATATATATATATTGGATAGTATTGCAGTGGAATTTATTAAAAAAGGGGGTGACTGTATTGTTGACTGGTTGGCAAGGTTATTTAATGTATGTATGACTCATGGTGAGGTGCCTGAGGATTGGCGGAATGCGTGCATAGTGCCATTGTACAAAGGCAAAGGGGATAAGAGTGAGTGCTCAAATTACAGAGGTATAAGTTTGTTGAGTATTCCTGGTAAATTATATGGGAGGGTATTGATTGAGAGGGTGAAGGCATGTACAGAGCATCAGATTGGGGAAGAGCAGTGTGGTTTCAGAAGTGGTAGAGGATGTGTGGATCAGGTGTTTGCTTTGAAGAATGTATGTGAGAAATACTTAGAAAAGCAAATGGATTTGTATGTAGCATTTATGGATCTGGAGAAGGCATATGATAGAGTTGATAGAGATGCTCTGTGGAAGGTATTAAGAATATATGGTGTGGGAGGAAAGTTGTTAGAAGCAGTGAAAAGTTTTTATCGAGGATGTAAGGCATGTGTACGTGTAGGAAGAGAGGAAAGTGATTGGTTCTCAGTGAATGTAGGTTTGCGGCAGGGGTGTGTGATGTCTCCATGGTTGTTTAATTTGTTTATGGATGGGTTGTTAGGGAGGTAAATGCAAGAGTTTTGGAAAGAGGGGCAAGTATGAAGTCTGTTGGGGATGAGAGAGCTTGGGAAGTGAGTCAGTTGTTGTTCGCTGATGATACAGCGCTGGTGGCTGATTCATGTGAGAAACTGCAGAAGCTGGTGACTGAGTTTGGTAAAGTGTGTGGAAGAAGAAAGTTAAGAGTAAATGTGAATAAGAGCAAGGTTATTAGGTACAGTAGGGTTGAGGGTCAAGTCAATTGGGAGGTGAGTTTGAATGGAGAAAAACTGGTGGAAGTGAAGTGTTTTAGATATCTGGGAGTGGATCTGTCAGCGGATGGAACCATGGAAGCGGAAGTGGATCATAGGGTGGGGGAGGGGGCGAAAATTCTGGGGGCCTTGAAGAATGTGTGGAAGTCGAGAACATTATCTCGGAAAGCAAAAATGGGTATGTTTGAAGGAATAGTGGTTCCAACAATGTTGTATGGTTGCGAGGCGTGGGCTATGGATAGAGTTGTGCGCAGGAGGATGGATGTGCTGGAAATGAGATGTTTGAGGACAATGTGTGGTGTGAGGTGGTTTGATCGAGTGAGTAACGTAAGGGTAAGAGAGATGTGTGGAAATAAAAAGAGCGTGGTTGAGAGAGCAGAAGAGGGTGTTTTGAAGTGGTTTGGGCACATGGAGAGAATGAGTGAGGAAAGATTGACCAAGAGGATATATGTGTCGGAGGTGGAGGGAACGAGGAGAAGAGGGAGACCAAATTGGAGGTGGAAAGATGGAGTGAAAAAGATTTTGTGTGATCGGGGCCTGAACATGCAGGAGGGTGAAAGGAGGGCAAGGAATAGAGTGAATTGGAGCGATGTGGTATACCGGGGTTGACGTGCTGTCAGTGGATTGAATCAAGGCATGTGAAGCGTCTGGGGTAAACATGGAAAGCTGTGTAGGTATGTATATTTGCGTGTGTGGACGTATGTATATACATGTGTATGGGGGGGGGGGGTTGGGCCATTTCTTTCGTCTGTTTCCTTGAGCTACCTCGCAAACGCGGGAGACAGCGACAGAGTATGATAAATAAAAATAAATAAATATATTGGCAACGTATAGTCGAGGTCTTTATACTGTCTAATTGGCTGATAGATCCCCTGTAGCTTAACAGTTGAATAAACCCGCAACTAACGCATGCAAATCCCAAAGTAAATAACCATATTAAATCACATTTGCATACAGAATAACAGTCCAGACCGTAGCTAGCGCCTCCCAGCCAGCCTGCCAGCCTCCCAGCCCTGCTTTTCCACCCCGATTAAGACCGTTCTTTGCCCCTAACTCATTAACAGACGATCGAACTCCACCCCAATTAATGCGACCGATTCATTCGTGAGAGAGAGAGAGAGAGAGAGAGAGAGAGAGAGAGAGAGAGAGAGAGAGAGAGAGAGAGAGAGAGAACGCGCTCGCGCGCCCTGCGACGCCAGGAGGAGGAGGAGGAGGAGGGGAACTGGAGGAGTTCTAGCTGGAGGTGCTGTTGGTCACAGCTGTCTTGCTTACTGGTCATTGTTTCCAAGGGTGGAGGGGGGCGCAGAGGGAGAGAGGGAGGGAGGAGGGAGGGCGCTCCCTCTCTGTGTCTCCTCCACGCCTCCTGGTCCACCCACCATAACTCAGCCCTTCGTCAGGGGCGCATTTCAATGGTTCCTCTTTGTCTCTTCAGCGGACGACTTTTGCGTCCTGCCTCCCTCCCGTTGCTGTTGCTGCTGCTGCTGTCAGGGAGAGAGAGAGAGAGAGAGAGAGAGAGAGAGAGAGAGAGAGAGAGAGAGAGAGAGAGAGAGAGAGAAATGGGGGGGGCATAATAAGTGATGTATGTATCTGTCACGCTGGGTGCAGGACTTTTCAATCTGCCGTTGGGATGAATTGAAAAGTCGATGATTTGTGTGTGTGTGTGTGTGAGAGAGAGAGAGAGAGAGAGAGAGAGAGAGAGAGAGAGAGAGAGAGAGAGAGAAGAGAGAGAGACACACACGGGGCTATAAAACTTTATATATAAAACCAACCCCCCCTACGTTCCCTTGATGCGATCAGTGGTTCAGCAAAGCGAGGAGAGACCATAAACCACCACTCGGTCATGCCCTCTGATGATAACAGACCCATGCTGGTGTATGACGGCGGCACAAAAGGCGGGGGATTAACATGTATGAGACTGACCCTCTCACAGATTCTTCTGTAAGACTGTGATGTAAAATCTTGAAAGTCGAGGTGTGAAAGAGTGCACTGCTGCTCTCTCATTCGGGGTCTGCTTCGTGTGTGTGTGTGTGTGTGTGTGTGTGTGTGTGTGTGTAGTGTGTGTGTGTGTGTGTGTGTGTGTGCAGGGATACAGGGCGCGGGGAATGTATAATTCAAGAGGACTCACTATTCATCACACCTCAATATGGTTGTGAATGACATATCATTGGTTATATATTCCGAATTTGATATTTGGACACAAGCTATTTTAGCTGGGGAACTCGGTATATATATATATATATATATATATATATATATATATATATATATATATATATATATATATATATATATATCCTAATCGTTATAGTGTTATATTGCAATTATAGGCTTTTTATAGTGATATATATTTCATTCTTTTTTTTTCCTCTGTGTTATGGCCCTCCATTTGTTCTAGATTCAATTAATTAGTCAATTGATTAGCTGCGTGATGAAATGAATATTATGTTTTAATATATATAAAAAGAATGACCGATGTTTGAGTTGATTTATTAGTTATAAAGTTACGAAGTTCTGATTGGAACTTAAGTTGATTGTGACGTCACTGGAGATTTTACCCGAAGCTTCAGAGTCGTTCGAGAATTTGTCCGAAGCTTCGGAGCTGATCGAGAAATTTAACCGGAAGCTTCGGAGCTGGTCGAAAATTTAACCGAAGCTTCGGAGCTGCTCGGAAATTTACCCCACGCCTCCTACCCGCTCGAAAACTTGTCCGAAGCTTCGGACCAGCTCGAGAATTTACCCGGAGCTTCGTACGGTCATAAATTCAGGAAAAGGTTATGGGGCTGAATTAATCTGAAATGTCATATATCATGTCAGACGCGACCGAAGAAGGAAGCCAGCCCGCTCGCCCTGCACCCTAGCCCCTCACCCGACCACCACCTTCCCTCCTTCCATCCCCTTCGCAAAAATATTCCTTTACCCAAAGATCCCCCCTAAACAAGGCCATGAGCTTAGGGGGTTGGGGGGATGGTCGTGAGGTCTTCGGTCTCGCTTTTAGTGTCGTCCTAACAGTCGGAAACGAGAGGGGGATAAATTTGACCTCGTATGACCTGACTTAGCGGAACGTTGTCCAATTTGACTCCCACACAGGGCATCATCGCATTACATCTTGTCTAACATGCAAAATGTCTTTTGCCACATATCCAGAACCCCCAGGGAATGTGTGTGAGACTCTCTCTCTCTCTCTCTCTCTCTCTCTCTCTCTCTCTCTCTCTCTCTCTCTATATATCTATCTATCTATCTATCTATATATCTATCTATTTATCTATCTGTCTCTGAAAACTTATCCTTTAGAATGTTTTCAAAGACCGCGTCTCATAGCAGGAGTGTCTGTAAGGAACTAATGCCTTCGTACACGTTAGACATTTTTAATACAGCGAAACACTTTTAAGTAAATCTTTTAACTTCATAAGAAATATTTTTGTAAGTAAGGAGAGAGGGTAACTGCTTGTCGTAAGAATTAATTGAATGAATATCACAGAGATGTATGTAAATTCTGGCTTCGTATATATTATGATCTTTATCACGATTTCTGTTTTCATGGCAGAGTATATAACTATGAAACATTTACATGTAAATATGCGTTTACAGCACCATTTACGGAGACATGGACCATCACACACACACACACACACACACACACACACAAAACGTCCAGAGTCGTTTTGACTCCAGGATGAACAATGTTTGCAGACTTTTCAACTCAGGATGAACAACCTCTGTGGTCTTTTTATCAAAGGATGAACGTGTTCAGTCTTTTTACCAAAGGACAGACAACGTCTACAGTCTTTTTATTGGAGGACGAACAGAGTCTACTACCCATTTTCTTCCCTCCCTTCTACCCATTTTCTTCCCTCCCGTCTCGCATGTCCCGTCAGTCCCCGTCTGTCCTCCCTGTCCTTTGGCCCTCTTCCCTCTGTCTCCTCCCCCTTACTGTCCCTTCCTCACCGTCCCCTCCGCTCACCCGTCCATGGGGCCGCCATCCCTGGAGGAGGGGACACAACACATGTCAGGGCTCCCACGACCCTGGAGACACGTCTTGACGTCACTGTGTAATGAACCTGGCCGCGGTGATGACGCCCTGACGTCACGGCGATAACTGGTGATGTCATAACGCTGTCAACGTGTGGTGGTTGGTCAGTCGTCTGGTGACGTTAGTGTGGTGTGATTGTGATTGGTCGGTTGTCTGGTGACGTTGTTGTGGTTGGTTGATCGCCTGGCACCGAGACTGGGGTATCATGAAGGTGATTGGTCAGTCATCTGGTGACATCATAGTACAACCACGGTGGTTTGTCGGACGTCTGGTGACGTCGCAGTGCTGCCGCGGCGGTGGTTGGTCGCCTGTGATGTCACAGAGCTGACGTGATGTCCTCTGATTGGCCAGTAACGTCCTAAATAGAACGGAACAGAAAATGGGTACATAAGTGATCAACCCAGGTACCCACCCCATCTAAAACTATACGACCCTGAAAAAGTGTGTCATATGGTTCCTTCTGCGACACACAGTGACCTGGCATACGTGGTAGTAAGTCAAAAGTGGTAGTTCATTAACGAGCAAATTACCATGTTATATCGGTGGGGTGTCTTGTGTCCCGCTTCCACGCGCAGCGAACGGAAGAGGTGCTTGTAGTGTGTGTGTGTGTGTGTGTGTGTGTGTGTTGGTTATTAAGGAGGGCGGAGCGCACCCACAGTAATCACAAAGCGTCGTTAATGAACATTTGTTCCCCAGTTAGCGAGGGTCGGCGGGCGCTAATCATGAGCAAAGTAGCGTTTAGACGTGTCGCCTTCCAATTTGCTTAGCGTCGTCTGCTCGAGACGCAGAAGACGCTTCGAAAAGGAAAGATTGATGGCATAAGAAAAAGAATAATCTCTCTCTCTCTCTCTCTCTCTCTCTCTCTCTCTCTCTCTCTCTCTCTATCTATCTATCTATCTATCTATCTATCTCAGCGTCGTTCAAGTGGGGGTTCAGAGATACGCCGAAAGGACTTGTGGCAGGACTATTGTATATCCTCCTCCTCTCCTTCATGCGTGTGGTACCTGCCTGCATGGTGCCCCCCAGCACCTCCACTTGAGGAGGAAGGAGGAGGCTGGACGAGAGGAGGAGGAGGAGGTGGTCGAGAAGAGGGAGGAATCATTGGGTGGCTGGTTGGTTGGCCCCTCACCTGTCTGGCTGGCTAGGGCTGGTCAGGCCCCTCAGACCAGATAATAAGATTGTCCTAACACCACGCCAGCCAACCACCACCTTTTCCCTCCCCTCCCCCCTCACTTACCCATTGATCCCATCATTTCTGCTCGTTTGAACCACCTCCCATCCTCCTCCTCTCCCGTCTGCTGTTCCATCTTGGCGACAACGTTCCCATGGTCTGGTTCCAAGTTGAATCCTCCGTCTCGTGGAATGAACCGGTCTTGGAATGAACCGGTTGTAGAATGGACCGACCGACGTGCTGGCTGGTAGCTGGAAGCACTTCTTTGTATGGGGAGGAATCACACACACCCCGTGTTCGCCTGCGCCTTTGAGCAGATATACCCATGATTCGTGAGTCTTAATGAGCTATGAGAGGTGTCAGAGTACACACACACACACACACACACACACACACACACACACACACACTGAGAGCTCAGCTGTCGCCGGAAGATGAACATGGTGTCGCCAGCTGCTGAACAAAGCGCAAGAAGGAAGCGGTGACCAAGTTAGCTGTCCTGGGTCTGCTGAATGTTTGAGGCAATGGGGCTGGTGGTGTGGGATTCCTTGCGTGCGTTCGTGCGTTCGTGTCATCATGCATGGGTTCTTCTTTAACAGATAGACAGACAGACAAGCAGACACAGAGGGACAGACAAGCAAACTCAGACAGACAGACAAGCTGACACAGAGGGACAGACAAGCAAACACAGACAGACAGACAAGCTGACACAGAGGGACAGACAAGCAAACACAGACAGACAGGCAAGCTGACACAGAGGGACAGACAAGCAAACACAGAGGGAGAAAAGGTGATTATATCGAATATATATGATTATTCGTGTGTGTGTGTGTGTGTGTGTGTGTGTGTGTGTGTGTGTGTGTGTGTGTGTGTGTTTTAAGACAATGAGAACAGCGAGAACAGAAACAACAGGGCTGAAACGACGGGTGGGCAACACGATTTTAGCTTCCTCGTATTAATTAAATACAGGGAGAGAGAGATCTCTAACACCCCCCCCCCCCCAGTGTCTGGTTAGGACACATAGTGGACGAGGCCAGACAACACAACCAACCCCTCCCTCCCTCCCCCCCCCACCTCAACACCCCCCCCCCCCCCCCAAGCGCTAGGTCAGGGATTACGCCCTCTTCCTTCCAGCTATTTTAATTACGTTTTGTAATTTACGCCACCTGACTTTACTTCGTTTTATTTCTGGTGTTGGTGTAAAGTTTTTCATAACATGCGAAATTATCTTTGGGGGCAATGTTTCTTTTTTTTCCCCTCCTTTTTATCTTCTCAATTGTCTGTTATATTTTTTGAATATTCTTTTCTATATATTTCTCTAAAGCTGTGTGTGAGGATATGTGTGTGTGTGTGTGTGTGTGTGTGTGTGTGTGTGTGTGTGTGTGTGTGTGAGCTTAATTGCATATTTGTAATTACTGTACGGGGAGGGAGTTTTACACTCTGGTGGGGGCGCCGCCATCTCTTGAACGTTTTCTGCTACCATGTAACTTGAAATTTATATATGTATGCTGTCTGCATTGACCATGTCGCCAAGTCCTTCTTCTCTCTCTCTCTCTCTCTCTCTCTCTCTCTCTCTCTCTCTCTCTCTCTCTCTCTCTCTCTCTCTCTCTCTCTCACACCTTCATATCCTCGCCTACTCTGGTGGAAACAAGGGAGCGTTGGGTGGTGGTCCATTTAATATGGCAGTATTTATAACTTTGATCACCGTCTCGTATGATACGACTGCTACCCAGGTTTATCATCATACTGCGCCGGCCGCCTTCAGTATCCCCCGCCCGCCCGCCCGCCCGCCCGCACGCCCACTGACTCCGGTCAGAAATATGACGAAGGACACACAAGTTCCACGTTTATGATGCCCCTTTTTTTGAGGGGGAAGGGAAGGAGATAGGTGGGTTCTGATGCCTTTTCGAGGGGTTTCGATGTGTTTGTGACGTATTCGATGTTTTTAAAGGGGGTTTTAAGGGATTTTAAGGGGATTTTCGATGTTTTTGACGTTTTCGATGTTTTTTTGTTTATTTCGATCCATTTTGGGGTTTCGATGGTTTTCGATGCTTTTTTTTTTTATCCCCTTTTAGGGTTTTCAATGCCTTTTCGTGGGTTTCAATGCCCTTTGTGGGTTTCGATACCTTATAGGGGATTTCGATACCTCTTAGCAGTTCAAGAACAGATGACTGAACCTCTGGGATAAATCTTCTCCTAGAACCCTGTCCTTCACTTCTCTTTTAACTACAGTGGAATCAATTTGAATGAATTGTGTCCCTATTTCATAACACGAATTTTTATTTTTCTTCTGATTTTAATGAACATTGCATTTAGATTTTTTTTTGTTGTGCAATAGTTTCTTATGATAACAAATGTACATAAATTTTAATTCCTTGTAAGTACTAATCCATTTCTGTTTATTCTCAACAGCGTGAGTTTAGCCTGATGTTTTTTTAATGTAAAATCAGAGTAAATTTGATGAAATTTCTTCGTAAAGAGAATAATTTCACAAGTCGTGAAAAATAATAATCTCATGTTACTGAATTAATTATTTCTGATGAAACGAAGTAAAGTTTGTTATGACATTTCGTTAATCACAGCGGCCTTGGCTGATTGATCAACGATATTATTCATTCGTATCATTCATCTTCTCAGTGGGATAAACAACGACAATAGGATTTTTATAAAAAAAAATCAAAATTAAAAAAAAAATCAGACTTTTGCTAATATATTTTTTTCTTTTTTTTAAACGTACCGAATATATCGGGAAAAAATCAGACTTTTGCTAATATTTTTTTTTTTTTTTTTAAACGTACTGAATACATCGGGTCAGTTCCGTCATAATGTCTATTATGTTTACTGTATTCAACAGCTGTGGTGAATTAATTACATGTCACGAATGAAAATTGACAAAGCCTGAAATTATTATTCTTTTTCTTTTTGAAATAAATAAAGTCAATTTTTGACGTAAAAAAAAAGAGCATCTATCAGCAGGAGTAGAGTGTGTGATTACCTATTTGTGATCACCTATTTTTGATTACCTATTTGTAATTACCTATTTGTAATTACCTATTTATGATTACCTATTTGTAATTACCTATTTATAATTACCTATTTGTAATTACCTATTTGTAATTACCTATTTATGATTACCTATTTGTAATTACCTATTTATGATTACCTATTTGCAATTACCTATTTATAATTACCTATTTGTAATTACCTATTTGTAATTACCTATTTTTGATTACCTATTTGCAATTACCTATTTATAATTACCTATTTGTAATTACCTATTTGTAATTACCTATTTATGATTACCTATTTGTAATTACCTATTTATGATTACCTATTTGTAATTACCTATTTGTAATGACCTATTTGTGATTATCTATTTGCAATTACCTATTTATAATTACCTATTTGCAATTACCTATTTGCAATTACCTATTTATAATTACCTATTTGTAATTACCTATTTATGATTACCTATTTGTGATTACCTATTTGTAATTACCTATTTGTGATTACCTATTTGTAATTACCTATTTGTGATTACTTATTTGTAATTACCTATTTGATCTGTACGGGGATGGAGTTCTCTGCACTCATGAGGCACCAACTCTTAAAGTTTTTTCGACTATATAGATCCTAAGCCTATATACTGTCCACATTCATACACAATAAAGTATGGTGTGTGTGTGTGTGTGTGTGTGTGTGTGTGTGCGCTTTCACGCACGCATATGCGTGTATGAAAAAAGAATTGTTTTAGTAAACGTGTCTGCATGAATTTGCATACATGAAAGTATGCATATATGAATGTATATATATGCATGACTGTGGTTAACCAGTGCATTTACATAGATGCATATACATATATGAGATGCATGTGTGTGTGTGTGTGTGTGTGTGTGTGTGTGTGTGTGTGTGTGTGTGGAAGCTTGTATGGGGCTTTTGATATGTACTTGTGCTATTGAGTTTACATGACTGGCCTATGAATTAAGATTATCACCCTTACAGGCAGACTTAGTGATGCATGACCCGTATGGTATTATAGCACTACCATAACTCCATCAACGCACCACATAATATCATATCTGTACCATAATTCACCACAATGGTATTCGTGATTATCCTCTACTTGATAACAGCCATCATGCGTAAACAATAGTAAATCAATGTTTTCGTGAAAAAAAGAAGAGCAACTTTCGTGTACGAAATACTGCGAATAATTTCCAATGATGAGACGAATTAAACCCCACACACCCCAAGACATGGTAGTGTACTTCATTCTCTTTGCCCCACACTGCTCCATCCGCCGCCAGTACGACTCCTCCTCTCCCTCCCTCGTCCCTTCCTTCCTCCTTAAAGGCGGTTGAAGCCTCACAAACTTCACAGCTATAAACTAAACTTGGCTCCTCCCTCCACTCACTCTGTATCTCTGCCAAGTCTCTCCTGAAAAGACCCCCTCGAGGAGGACTCGAAGTCTCGGTCCTTCCTTGACCCTCCAGTCGTGGAGGAGGAACTGCTTTGAAAGAAAAAAAAACCTCCTCCCGCTCATCGTCTGGTATAATTGACGCTTGGCTGACCATTCGGGCGTTCCTCATGGCCCCAATAAAGCCAAACTTCGGCCTTATTTCGGCAGCAAACAGCTCAGGTAAAACTTACGGCCGGTCTTTTATCTTTCATGGGAGGCTATTGTGCCGGCTGGCTGGAGGGCCGGCATCGGTCGACCAGCTGGCTGGCTGCCTGCTCTGACCTCGCGCACACCGCACCCCAAGACCACAGTGTGACCCAATATGCCTTATATGGGGTTTATTTAGTTGGAAATAATCTATCTATCTATCTATCTATCTATCTATCTATTATTCTAGCTATCATTCTAGCTATTCATCTATCTATCTATCTATCATCCTAGCTATTCATTATTCTGTCTGTCTAGCTATCTATCATCCTAGCTATTCATTATTCTGTCTGTCTAGCTATCTATCTATCTGTCTAATTTTCTGATTATTTATCCATCTAGCTATGTCTGTCTAAATATCTATCTGTCTATCTATCCGTCTGTCTATCTGACTGTTTATCCATCTAGCTATCTACCTGTGTATCCATCTATTCATCTGTCTATCCATATACCTATCTATCTATCTGTCTGTCTATCTATCGCGGTGTCAGCTTACCCTGGAATGGGAAGATACCACTCCCTCCACTCACCATCTCCACCACTCCCTCCACTCACCATCTCCACCACTACCTCCACTCACCATCTCCACCACTACCTCCACTCACCATCTCCACCACTCCCTCCACTCACCATCTCCACCACTACCTCCACTCACCATCTCCACCACTACCTCCACTCACCATCTCCACCACTCCCTCCACTCACCATCTCCACCACTCCCTCCACTCACCATCTCCACCACTCCCTCCACTCACCATCTCCACTACTACCTCCACTCACCATCTCCACCACTACCTCCACTCACCATCTCCACCACTCCCTCCACTCACCATCTCCACCACTACCTCCACTCACCATCTCCACCACAACCTCCACTCACCATCTTCACCACTACCTCCACTCACCATCTCCACCAAAACCTCCACTCACCATCTCCACCACTACCTCCACTCACCATCTCCGTCACTCCCTCCACTCACCATCTCCACCACTCCCTCCACTCACCATCTCCACCACTCCCTCCACTCACCATCTCCACCACTACCTCCACTCACCATCTCCACCACAACCTCCACTCACCATCTCCACCACAACCTCCACTCACCATCTCCACCACAACCTCCAGTCACCATCTCCACCACAACCTCCAGTCACCATCTCCACCACAACCTCCACTCACCATCTCCACCAGTCCCTCCACTCACCATCTCCACCACAACCTCCACTCACCATCTCCACCACTCCCTCCACTCACCATCTCCACCACTCCCTCCACTCACCATCTCCACCACTACCTCCACTCACCATCTCCACCACTCCCCCCACTCACCATCTCCACCACTACCTCCACTCACCATCTCCACCACTACCTCCACTCACCATCTCCACCACTCCCTCCACTCACCATCTCCACCACTACCTCCACTCACTATCTCCACCACTACCTCCACTCACCATCTCCACCACTACCTCCACTCACCATCTCCACCACTCCCTCCACTCACCATCTCCACCAGTACCTCCACTCACCATCTCCACCACAACCTCCACTCACCATCTCCACCAAAACCTCCACTCACCATCTCCACCACTACCTCCACCATCACCTATCTCCACCACTCCCTCCACTCACCATCTCCACCACTCCCTCCACCATCACCATCATTCACCTCAGTGGAACAAGATTGATGACTTCATCTTCGCCAGTGACACTCACACTATAATGTTTTTATTCTTTTTTTTTTTTGTACATTCTCAGGTAATGAGGACCTTGTCTCTCGCCCGACGCTCATCAATCAAATTTTACTTGATAACTTTATGAGTTTTACCTGATGAGGATTCTAGTAAAGCTGAATGTGGGGCTCACTCCACCATCGAAGGTGGAAGGGGTGGATGTGTGGCATAGAAGACTATGTGCCAAGTGGCATAGACTTTATCTACTTTCTATGTCATTTGTCTTCATTAGATTTTCTTATAGATATTAGGATCTATCACATTTTTCGTGATGAAAAAGATTTTTGGGAGCTGAATTTTGCTTTAGGATCATTAAAAGCCAGTAATGAAGTTCTAATATAATTACATGTTTAATATATTTCATAATCATCCGCTCTTCATAATTACTGGCTTTCTCCTGGCTCTGTGAGACGTTCTATAAACATGTCCAATTATTACTTAGGGTAAAGAAGTCTTTCATGATATCATATTCCCAAACAACACGTTTATGTCTTCTTGAAGTCCAAAAGTACGTAAACTGCCTTCAAAACCTCACAGTAGGCCATATTTTTCCTGCTGCTCATGGATCTTATTATAGTCACAGTATCAGGCAAGTGTTTGAGGATGTATTTAGTGGTACTGGATAATATCATTACACTCACCCAGTGGGTAATGTTCGTCTGGGAATGCGTAATGAGTCATTACCTCACGACATACGTCTTAATAAGGAAGGAAACCTCTGACGTTGCATCTGTTTCAGCCAAATGTATATGATTCTGATACACCTGAGGTCGTCTTTGTTTGTCGAACATGCTCTGGCGTATGCAAATTTCATCCACGCATCTGTGGAAATCCTCTAAATTATTCATTGGTAAGATTAATGTTTATATTATTCCGCTGGCGCATTATTATTTACGTCACCGTAAATCACAGTGTACATAAGTCTGGTAAACAAGTCAGAGACAAACGTGTATAACCCCCTTATGGGTGTTTGAACAAGTCCTCTCCGTGTTCCTTAAAGCCGCCTTTTACCCTCTCCCAGGGTTCGAAGTTCTCCAAGACCCGCGGAGGAGGAGGAGGAGAAGGAGCCGCCTCTGCAGGCGTCGCCCTCCGGACCGTGGTGGAGGAAGGCACACTTCCTCGGGGGGGGACGTCAGCGTTTGACACAGACACGTTGTCGGACCCCGGTGTTAACAAGCCGCACGGGAGGGAGAGGGACGGGGGTGTGATGGGCAGAGAGAGAGAGAGAGAGAGAGAGAGAGAGAGAGAGAGAGAGAGAGAGAGAGAGAGAGAGAGAGTGGACAGGACAAAGGGGAGAGACAGATAGAGAGAGAGAGAGAGAGAGAGAGATAGTATCCACCCTTCCAACACCTTGTTAGGGCACTGACTAATGGAAGGGATGGAGGGAATCTGAACCTATTTTCTGTTTGTTTTCACGACGTCTAAATTTCATTCACGTCTCCCCTCGGGGTATTGGGATGCACTGGACGACGGATGGCCTGCCAGACCTAACTTGTCACTCGGCCTTCACATGAATATTTCAGTTTCTGATGCCTGTGGTGTTATGTGTGATCCTGCCTACCCTGCCTGCCACTTGCTGACATTATTCCTTTGATTTAAGGGGTTGATTATAGATGAATACGATGCATCTCTGTTGGGGAGAGTATGATTCTGAAATCTGTATAAGCCTTTGCATCACAAGACCTTCAGTTGTGACTTGATGAGGACGAATTTAGGCTCTGAGTCCCTTCTCTAGTTGAGTTTAGTTCGTTATTCTCCACCAGATTATTTTGATATCTAGTCTGTTTTTTCACCTTTTCCCATCATCATTACTTTTATATATATATATATATATATATATATATATATATATATATATATATATATATATATATATATATATATATGTTTGGGGTGAATCTCGTCAACTATTCTCTAGAGGAGCGTTTCTGTGTTTAGTAAGTTTAGTTGAAAGTAGTTGTGCTTCTGAGTGCTTTGAAGTACTTCTTCTTCAGGAGGGCCTTCGTCCACAGAAACATACAATTGTGTTCATAAGTCCTTTCAACAAGTTACTGAAACAGATCAGAAATAGAAGTGGCCCCAGCAGTGAGGTCCTGAGGTACTCCGCTTGTTCCTTTTACCCCCCTCTCGAAAAGGCACCTCTACCAAGTGCTCTTTGCTCCCTCTTTGCTAAGTGAATGTCGATACACTTTTAAGAACCTCCCTCTCCTCCCACCCACTTGATACCCAACGAGACTTTAGCTTCCTTATCACGATATGAGACACAGTTTCCAAGGCTTTGTGACCGTCCAAAAATAAACAAGTCAACCTAACCATCCGCCTCTCCTTTTCAAGATATTTATACTCTCTCTGGGGATTTTACTTTATTATGCATGACGACCCCTTCGCTCTAAGTCCTTGTGGGTAAGTGTATGTGGGTGTGTGTGTGTGTGTGTGTGTGTGTGTGTGTGGGTGTAGGTAGCTTCATGTATGCAGAAGGGTCATGTTCCCTTCTTATACACATAAATTATGGCGAGGACTGTAAGTGACTATGTCAGATTTCATTTGTATATATGTGTGTATAGTACACCTTTCTCTCTGTCATTTTCTTCCCCCACCTCTCTCTCTCTCTCTCTCTCTCTCTCTCTCTCTCTCTCTCTCTCTCTCTCTCTCTCTCTCTCTCTCTCTCTCTCTCTCTCCTCTGAGGAAAGCTAACGAGCATAAAGTTCTAATTCATCCAAACGTTTTGTCTCGCTTTTGCCTTCTGGAAATATACATTTCCAAGGTGGGTGGGTGGGTCCGCGTGGGTCTGTGCCACAGGGGGATGACGAACTAGGGATGGGTGGGGTGTGGGGTGAGGAGGTGCTTAATGAGGACCAGCTCTCCTCTGTTGACATGAGGATTTACCCTCCCTTCTTGCCCGCCTGTACCAACCAGCGCCGCGAGAGAGACGGTTTCTCGCTGAGGGTTTTTTCTGTTAATGTTAAGAAGGCGAAAGGTAGACATAGTTGTACCTGATGTCCACTTCTTCTTTTTCTTCGTCTTCTTCTTCTTCTTCTTCTTCTTCTTCTTCTTCTTCTTCTTCTTTTTCTTGTTCTTCTTCTTCTTCTTCTTCCTTCTCCCACTTGGAGTTACCTTCATCAACTTTATCGTCATTATTTTGTCATAATTGAAGCCATTTTCTTTCACGAGCGTAATTAAGTGTATTAATCATAGACTGATGATGCCTGTGTGAGGTACTTTTTTCACCAGGTGGAGTCCTTCGAAAATAAATGTGTTGGTGTGTGAGGGGGAGAAAAAATTGAAATGTTTCTTTTGACTGTGAGATATGTCGGGTTTGTTTATTTCATCCGGGGGGAATTTCTAGAAAAATAGGATGAATGTAAAACATTGACAGCAACAGTGAGAGATGATAGTGACAGGAGAAGACAGTGATATGACGGAAGGTTGGAAATCCCTTGTGAGTTTGGTAACGTAGTAACATTTACAGCCAGGCGAATATAGTGCGACACACAAACACATCTTGGTCGAATGTGTGGGTCACTGGTGGTTCTGCCATCAACATTATTTGTTGGGATCTTATCAAATCTCCATCACTCACAACCAAATCTCCATCACCCACAACCTCCAATCAAATCTCCATCACCCACAACCTCTATCACCAGTCTTCATGCCACCTCAACCTCCTCACCGCTCTTAGTCCAACCTCAGCCACTAAACCTCATCACTTATCATCTTCATCTCAACCTCACCCCGACCACTTTCCCCACCACAATTACCCCACACCTCCACCACTCATTCCCCACAATAATCCTCACCGCCGCCACCACCACCATCATCCTGCCTTTACCTCCAACACCCGCCGCCAACACCACCTCCACCACTACTACCATGTCTCCCCCAGCACTCATGGCAGTGACATTAGCACTTGATGTGTTTACTTCTGTCACTCCCTTGGCTGTCACACACGTGACCAGTGAAGCTGCCCAGTCAGCTGATGAGGACCCGGAGGTGTGTGTGTGTGTGTGTGTGTGTGTGTGTGTGTGTGGGTGTCTGTGTCTGTCTATGTGTCTGTGTGTGTGTAATTCGCCATGGATCATCCACAATATATCATGCATCATGTCTCATCCGCTATGTATCATCCAGAACGGATGATCCACCACAGATCATCCACTGTATATCATCCAGCAAGTATCATCCACCAGGGATGATCCACCTTGCCTCTCCACTATCGTGGACGACCCCCGCCTCCTCACCTCACCCGCTCGTAAAGTTGTCTTCAAATTAGGAATCATATCTTACCTTTTCCTCTGACACGTCTTTAACGACGTCGTACAACCTCATATATATATATATATATATATATATATATATATATATATATATATATATATATATATATATATATATATATGTATGTATATACACACACTAACCTGGCTATGGTGTCTTTTAAGACCTTATTTACAAATCCTAGCTTTCGTTTCTCCTTTATCTCTTTCCCGCCTTTTCATCTCGAATTAGATTTCATCTGTGCAATTTCTCGTCTCTCTCTCTCTCTCTCTCTCTCTCTCTCTCTCTCTCTCTCTCTCTCTCTCTCTCTCTCTCTCTCTCTCTCTCTCTCATTCCCTGGGTTTTGCCACCCTGATATATAGGTTTATACCTCATTTCTATTGACAGGTTTACGTTAGGTGTCTTTCGCTCTGTGAACCCCCTTCCCACCGCCACACCCCCCTCCTCCCTTTTTTCTGGGTTTATATATATATATATATATATATATATATATATATATATATATATATATATATATATATATATATTCATTCTCTCCTCCTCCTCCTCCTCCTCCTCCTCCTCCTCCTCTTCTTCTTCTTCTTCTTCTTCTTGCCATTCATTTTCCGTCTACCCACCTGTATTCTTCATCTCCTTCGCACTGTCCCTTTCGACAGTAATCTTATCAGTCTGTCCTCTCCTGTCCTCTCCTGTCCTCTCCACCCACAAACCCCTGTAACCATAACTTTCCCGTCACCAATATCTGTCCCAGTATGTCTCTCGTGTTCTGTACACACGATCTATATTTTCATCTTTCTTTCTCCCTCTTATCAATTTTGCGTCTCTCGTCCTTCCTGCTTTTCTCTTACCGTCTTTTCTTGTTCCTCCATTTCTTTTTTTTGGCTACTGTTTCTATTCATCTCTTTTTTTACGTGTTTTTTTCTTTTTTCATTTGCGTAAGTCTAGAGTTTCTTAAAGTCTCATCGTAGGGTAAACACACACACACACACACACACACACACACACACACACACAAATGCTCCTGTCTCTCTCTCTCTCTCTCTCTCTCTCTCTCTCTCTCTCTCTCTCTCTCTCTCTCTCTCTCTCTCTCTCTCTCTCTCTCTCTCTCTCTCTCTGGGTTTGGGCTATAGACAGGGAGAAAATGTATGCAATATAGAAAGTGGGGCTATAGACAGGGAGAAAATGTATGCAATATAGAAAGTGGGGCTATAGACAGGGAGAAAATGTATGCAATATAGACAGTGGGGCTATAGACAGGGAGAAGATGTATGCAATATAGAAAGTGGGGCTATAGAAAGGGAGAAGATGTATGCAATATAGAAAGTGGGGCTATAGACAGGGAGAAAATGTATGCAATATAGACAGTGGGGCTATAGACAGGGAGAAAATGTATGCAATATAGACAGTGGGGCTATAGACAGGGAGAAAATGTATGCAATATAGACAGTGGGGCTATAGACAGGGAGAAAATGTATGCAATATAGACAGTGGGGCTATAGACAGGGAGAAGATGTATGCAATATAGACAGTGGGGCTATAGACAGGGAGAAAATGTATGCAATATAGAAAGTGGGGCTATAGACAGGGAGAAAATGTATGCAATATAGACAGTGGGGCTATAGACAGGGAGAAAATGTATGCAATATAGACAGTGGGGCTATAGACAGGGAGAAAATGTATGCAATATAGACAGTGGGGCTATAGACAGGGAGAAAATGTATGCAATATAG
>NC_092237.1:58263707-58273707 GCF_036320965.1 Panulirus ornatus | reverse complement strand
TGCCGACACTTGGGTAAGTGTTTGAGGTTTCGCACGTTGACCTTGAAGTGTTGGAGCGCCTGCAGGTCAAGGAGTTCGAAGCTATTTTTGGGTACAGATGCTTCACTATGTGGGCGAGGTTTTTGAGTGCTTTTTTTAAAGCAGGCGACCAAGCTGCTTCTGCTCACAATGATGGTACCTCAGAGGGCAAAGGTCAGGGTCTAAAAGGTACCAGAGTCTGGCTTTAAAGGCAAGAAACGTCGTTTTTCACAGTTAAATCAATTTTCTTTGAGACCTTACAGTGCTAAGTACACCACTGTCATCCTCTTAGGATAAAGTCAGGAGTTATCATTCTAGCGCGCGCCTTACAGCCATCCCGCTCAGGGGTCATCATCCTGCTCATACAGCCATCCCTCAGGCGTCATCATCCCGTTCATACAGCCATTCCTCAGGCGTCATCATCCCGCTCATACACCCATCCCCCTCAGGCGTCATCATCCCGCTCATACAGCCATTCCCTCAGGCGTCATCATCCCGCTCATACAGCCATCCCTCAGGCGTCATCATCCCGCTCATACAGCCATCTCCTCAGGCGTCATCATCCCGCTCACACAGCCATCCCCTCAGGGGTCATCATCCCGCTCACACAGCCATCCCCCTCAGGCGTCATCATCCCGCTCACACAGCCATCCCCTCAGGCGTCATCATCCCCTTCCCCACAGCATCACTCATCCTCGAGGCGCGTCACCCTACCCGTGCAGCGACAGGCGGAGCATCTGGGAAGTGATCCGCTGACGACCCTCTCCTTCAGGGAAGCTGAGACGGTGGCGGCGGTGGCGGTGGTGGTGGTGGCGGTGGGAGGAGAGGTGTTGGCGCAGAGTCTCGGGTGCTGACGGCTGCTGATAACCTGTGATGAATGATGACGAGAGGCATGCCCTTGTGTGGGAGGGGGATGACGGGGAGGGGTTATGGGAAAGAGAGAAGAGAGAGAGAGAGGGAGGGGAGCTTGTGTCCATGGGAAGGGGAGAAAATAGGGAGCGTGTGTCGGGAGAGGTGTCTAAGTTATGTGGGTTTTTGGGGAGCCAGTTGATTCGTCAGTCTTATCTCTACTTCGACACAAGAGTCAGTTTTTGTTCAGTGTTCAGGCGAATAGAAAGCTACACGTCGGATGTCAGTCGTGTTCATATGAACGATTGTTCATTCCAGTTTGTGTTTATATAAGATGATGATTTCGAGGTTCAGATAATTGATGAATAAAGTCTCAAATGATGTATGGACTCACGTGAATGATTCAGAGAGTGACCAAGGGAGCATTTTGGAGTCGATCTGTTTAATCAGGAGTTGAATCATAAGACAATAACTTCACAGCTGATTTACATGCATATCTCTGTCGAATTTACATATTACGGTCGGTCCATTGTTTGTTATATAATGAATAAGAAAAACGAAATCCTAATTTTTCGATCGTAATTTTTTCGAGACTAATCACGTATTTTACTGAACCTAAAAGCCAGCGTATTTGCGTCTTCAGAACCATAGGCTGGAGTTCGAGACATGAACTTTCCCCACAGTATGAACCTAAGTTTTCAGAGGTACTGATCGAGTGTAGCTTATGTCATCCCTACATTAACCTGGTCATCCTAACCCTCTTCATCCCTGCTTCGGATAACAAGTCATTCGAATCCTAGGTGGGGTGTACACATATGGCCATCCTCACCGCGGTATATTTAGATTCAGTACTCGGAAGGCACATATATAAGTCTCTGGGGCGCGAGGAAACCTCACAGGGTAACGGGTGTGAGGTGCGTGTGTGAGGCCGGAAGACCCTTACCGGCTTGGTGTAACACAAGACCCTCTAGGACCGGGGTGTTTGCCAGCTTGACTGACGAAGGGGATCCCCTTGTACGCCCTCCCTCGTTTGTCGATGTAGCGCCCTCACCCGCCCGCCCCCACTCCAGTCGCTCGATGTTAGCGCTGGTTCATCTCTTCGCTAGTCTTGCAAGTGTCTCGTGATGATGTGTATGTGTGTGTGTGTGTGTGTGTGTGTGTGTGTGTGTGTGTCTAAAAGGTCAGGCATTCCGGCAACCATCAGCAATCTAAGATTATATTGCAACCGTAAATAACACTCATAAGAAGAAGAAGAAGAGAGTGTTGGTCCCAGATGGTTGAGCTGTCAGGCTTGGCGGAGGAGGGAGGTAGAAAAACACATGATAAGTGTTGGTGTTAACCCGTGGTAACGTTGAGACGCCGTCCAGACACAGTGGAGAGACATCCTTTTGTCTCGCATCCACCCAACGGTGAGGCTGATGAAGCCACGAGATAATAATGCCTCGCTCATTTTTTTTTCCTCCCACACACACACACACACACACACACACACACGTAGCTTATTCATCGCCATCATCATGAGGTGGTCATACAATCAGGTAATGTGTTACTATCTCTTCGAAGCTTATCATATACACATGAGATAACTCGTCTTCTATGGAGTTTATTGGCATCCAGTTTCGATCCTCAGAAAGTTTATTCTTTTATTTTCTACCCCACTGGTACCCCCACCACCCTCCTCATCTCGATTTCGACAAGCTCTCAAACTATTTCTGTGGATAAGTACACAGATGGGAGGAAGGGAGGGAAAGAGATAGATGGAGGAGGCATCCCAGTTAGCTTCCTATAGTAGATCCTTCTCTACTTACGTTCTGGCCTATGGGATATAGGAACATGAGTAGCAATGGAGTCTGAGAGGACGTATAGAAGTGTTAACGATGCGTATTTGTATTCCACATCGGCAGACAAAGCGATCAAGACATTCATTCCCTTTCATAGTTTTCGTCCCTAAAATGAGTCATGATCAGACACGAAGTTATCTAACACCTAGGTTCGATAGGTAGGTAGGCAATGAAAATATGTAGATAAGCCATCTATTGAATTAAAACCCCGTCTATTCTATTTAGGTTCGAGAGCCTTATTTAAGAATAAGGATATTAATGGCCTTATTTCAGAGTAGAATTTATACATAAACAGACGAGTAAGACAGATATATACATGTACAAGGTGTCAGGAGCGGATTTACTCTTGGTCTTCCCGTTTAAGATTATACCTGTCTCACTTATGGGCATATTTGTCTCACTTAACATCACATGTGTCTTACTAAACATAGCTCGTGTCTTACTGAAGATTACACTTGTCTTAACCTCTGTCTTAAGTAACACTACTGTCTTATTTAGGATTATACGTCACTCACTTCACAAGTGTCCTTACTAAGTCATGTCTTAGCTACTTAAAAACCCCATGAGACGAGGTTGAAACCTTTGAGCACGACGGTACGACCCTTGAGCACGACGGTACGACCTTTGAGCACGACGATACGACCCTTGAGCACGACGGTACGACCCTTGAGCACGACGGTATGATCTTTGAGCACGATGGTACGACCTTTGAGCACGACGGTACGACCCTTGAGCACGACGGTGCGACGCTTGAGCACGACGGTACGACCCTTGAGCACGACGGTACGACCTTTGAGCACGACGACACGGCCCTTGAGCACGACGGTACGAACTTCGGGTTATACCCAAAAGTACCATTGTACGTACTTGAAGAGCGTACCGTCTTGCTCGAGGGCCTCGAGGGCTTTAACTCGAAATCCTCCTCACTTCGATCAAATCTCCACCAGGAGAGGAGTAACGCTTGCTTGTCTACCTCCTGCCCTGCTGGCTGGCTGGCTGGCTGAGGGCTGGCTGGGAAGGGCCCTCTGAGACTCGGGAAAAGCACAAAACGTGGCCGAGTCTCCTGCAGAAGGAGCACCCAAAATCTACCTACCTACCTACCTACCTACCTCACCGCCATACCATGCCTCCTCAGTGAGCCATAGACAGGACTGAAGTTCACAAGCCTTACCCATGGTCCCTGTAGGGAGAGAAGGACCTCACCCCACGATCCCCATGGTGAGTCAAAGGCCTGTTTCATGCACGATCTCCATGGTGAGTTAAAGGCCTGCCTCATCCACGATCCCCATGGTGAGTCAAAGACCTGTCTCATCCACGATCCCCATGGTGAGTCAAAGGCCTCCCTAACCCCACGATCCCCATGGTGAGTCAAAGGCCTCCCTCACCCCGCGATCCCCACGGTGAGTCAAAGGATTCACTCTGGTGTAATCCTGTTGATGCTACAACCATCACTGGCCGCTCGTTACTGCCCTCCTCTGTTGGCTCACTGCTTTAATCTGTGGCGCGGAACATACGTCCTGAAGGACATATACGTATATATATATATATATATATATATATATATATATATATATATATATATATATATATATATATACACACACACACACACACACACACATGTAGGTGTTACCGGACTCCGCCTACTTGGCGTACGCAGATGCAAAATGATTTGACCTTCAGCGAGGCTGCATGCGCGTCTAATGCCTTGAAGCGGAATAAATAATTCCGGTGAGAAACTTCTTGCTGCAAAGGGATCCATCAATCCCTGCTCCTGATTGTAGTGCAGCCCCGAAGCTTCAGAAGTCCTAGAAAATGGGACATAGAGTTATATATGATGGGATGATTTATGCAAATGTATGATTAACGACTGGTAATGGATGGGAAGGGAGTTCAACACTCGTGTGTGTGTGTGTGTGTGTGTGTGTGTGTGTGTGTGTGTGTGTGTGTGTGTTTATGCTATATATTCATATGTGTGTGCTCGTGCTTGTGCGTAGTGTTTATATGTGATTTCATATAATTTGGCTCAAGGCTTATCTTGATAACGAAACATAATTGTGTCTGTTTAACTGCATGTGTGTATTAAGCTTAATGATATAACTGCTATGCATTATGCCTTTTTTTCTTTCACGTCTTGAGTTTAAATTTGTTATCTCTGACTTTATTTCAGTTAAATTCCACTTCTTTTTTTTCCGCGCCATCTTTTGATTATGATTATTGAGCTGAAGTTACTATACATTTCAGAAAGAACCCCTGTTCAGCAACAAGAGTGGATAATTCCTTTTGAGAAAACCATTATTAACACCTATTTACATATATATACATCATTACCAAATGGGCTTAATAGTCATGATTATTGGTTTATGTATATATGTGTCGTTTGTATTTCTATGCCTTTTCTCTTCTCGCTTCAAAGTCATACAGAAGATGAACAGTTTAGCTACGGTGTTATCTTAACACTCAGGAAATGTCGATAGCGCAACCCTGGCCAGAGTCTTAAAAATATCGACAACGCGACTCTATGTTATTGAGACGAGACGGCGGGAAAACACTGAAGGATGGTGGTGAGGCGAAGCACTTATCACCAGCCATTTCCTCCTCCTCCTCCTCCTCCTCCTCCTCCTCTTACCCTTGCCACTCCTCCCCATACGCCTGCTCCTCTTTATCCTCCTCTTCCTTCTCTTCCTCCTTTCCCTACTCCTGGTGTTTCCTCTTTGTCTTCTGTGCCTCCAGAATACTTGCCCTTCAATACCCAATTTTTGGGGGGAGGGATTTAGAACTAAGGGTAACTTGTTACTTTCCAAAACACACTCACTCAACATCTCATACGATTCACCAGCATATATCACTATATCCTATGATATATTCCACGTTATATAGCATAACCCAGCATACTTTAACATACCCATAAGCAACTCAGATTAATCCAGTATGTCCTGATTTAACCAAATAGGAATCCACACACACACACACACACACACACACACACACACACACACACACACACACACACACACACATACCTTACGCTCTTTAGAATAGCCCAGCTCAACACCACGCACTCTAACATACCCTAGCATATCCCGCCACCTAGGTGTAACATACCACAGCAAAACCAAATACTTTTCCATCTCACATTAGCATACCTTAGTATACTCCAACACAGCAATGACATTGCCCCACATTCTTAAGCACATACCCTAAAGTCTTCCATTGCCTTCTGAACACCTTTTAGCATATACTCCAGCATATTCCTACAGTGGCCTCATAGATACCCAAGCATACCTTAGCCCATCATAGTGGCCTCATAAACACTTCAGCATACTTCAACATATTACATTGGCCTCATAGAAACCCAACCATACCGTGGCACGTCACAGTGATCGTCATAAACACCTCAGCATACCCCAGCATATCACAATAGCCTCATGGACACCCAAGCATACCCTGGCACAATGTAGTGGCCTCACAAACGCCTCAGCATACCTCACGCCATACCACACTAGCCTCATAGACACCCAAGCATACCCCTTGGCCTTCCCAGGGGAGGTGACCGTCATACTGAGATCTGTTATATGGCCTCCGGTGGAAGGCTGGCTGCCTGACGAAGGGGAGGAGGGGCTATCACTTCACCTTGAGGAACGCCACGTCGAGGTGGTGGTGGTGGAGGGTTCTGGTGGTGTTGGGAAGGGGCGGGGGAAGGAGGTGAAGAAGGAGTAGGGTAAGGGCGGGGTGGTGGGGTAAGTAGGTGTTGGAAGGTGGAGGCAAGTGGAAGATGGGGAGGGAAGAGAAGGTGGAGATGTGTTAGATGAGTGAAAGGAAAAATAAAAGAAAAAATGAATGGAAAAAAGTTATCGAAAGAGGTTAATGAAGGCGTATAGAAGATGGAAAGTAGAGAGGGAGAGGGACGGAGAAACGATAGATGAAAGGGAGAGAGAGAGAGAGAGAGAGAGAGAGAGAGAGAGAGAGAGAGAGAGAGAGAGAGAGTGGTATGAGGAAGATAAGCAGGATGGGGAAGAATGTGGTGTCAACTCAGGGGGAACCATTGTCTCCATCTGTTTTGCATAGTTTAGGGTCTTCTCGTTCCGCAGGCACGCGCGCGCGCGCGAGTCGTGTGTATGTGTGTGTGTGTGTGTGTGTGTGTGTGTGTGTGTGTGTGTGTGTGTGTGTGGTTTACAAGACTGTGACGGAAGGTGGGTGGCCCAGGGGATATCCCATGGTATGTGACACCGCGGGTCCTCGGGACTTACCAAGCTTAGGGCTCCTTCAAGTAGGATCTGGTGACGAGATCCTATTCTTTTGATGTTACTAAGTCCTTTGTGTGAGTGCTTGGGTCGTCCCGCCCGCCCGCACGTGCGTCTGTATGCCACTAAATTCACTCGTACGAATTTCCTCACCTCTACATCATCCTTTCTCATTGGTTTATGTCTTGTGTGTGTCTTGTGTGTAATATGTCGTTATTCAACATTGGTGTAGAAGTGTGAGATGTTGCTTCATTTCCTTTCGTTTATGTATATGTTAATTCATTTGTTTCGTGATGAGGGTTTTGAAACAATGTGTTCTGAGCGATTTCGTCCGTTTATTGAAGACTCGTTCTACATCAGGTTTTCTATCAACCATCAGCAATGGTCAGGATGCGACCAAAAAAAAAAAGAAAAAGAGCATTCTAATATTTTATCGTGACTGATTCCATCACCAGTTTCATGCGGTGGATCAATTGTACAACAGACATGTTGGGAATTAGCTTTTCCCCTGGATGTGGGTTCTCAGCCTTGATTCCAAAGGCTGTCGAAGGGTAGAGACCCCCTTTGATTCCCTAAGGGTAAACTTCCTATACCCTGTCATTATTCACTTTGAGTATAAATAAATCATAAAAGCCTTAAACACTCAGGAATTCATGATATTCAAAGTTAAACAGGCTTATCTTATTCAACTCGAACTATTAGTTCAAAGTTAGACTTGTCTCACTCACTTCGAAGGTCGAGTAGATGGAGGTGGATGGTGGTAGATGGTGTAGCGCTGTTCGATCGAAGTGACTACCTCAAAAAAACTTAGGAAAGTCTACGGGATTCGACTGACCTCTTCTGCGTACTCATTGGGCGGGGTATTTTAATTCTTCCCAGCTATTAACGCTTGGTTTGTGGCGCGCCCTACGCTCATCCTGTGAGCGGTAGCTGAAAAAGGATTACGGAAGTCACGAGGGCTCTTTGTCAGTCCCCAGTGGGGCTGGTAATGATGACGTAGTTCATTACCATGTTCGTTGATTACATGAGTTGACGGTCTCTTTATATATTAGATTTATCTATTAGATGCAGATCATGGATATAATTTCAGAACTTCAGGTATCTTACCGTTAAGAATACGCTATTATGTCTTTTCTAGCTTTTCACTGCTCATAAAAAAAAAAGAAAATGTATTTTAACTTAGTTAACCCTTGCGATGGTTATTATGTATATGCCCAGAACTCATTCTGAAACCACGCCTTGTTTTAAGTATACTTTACGATGGTTTCGGGGGTCGTCTACCCCCACAGCTGGGTCTGGTGCCTTACCTTACCTTAAATGTACCTCACGATGGTTTCGGAGGTCTTCTACCCCTGGATGCGGGTCCAAGTTGTAACATATAGGAATCATATGAAGCAAAAATGGAGAATAACAGAAGTAAGATTTCAAAATGCAATATCCTTATAGACCTCCTTATTGAGTTACCATGATTACCGAATCTGTTCACACTCTTGGGTATTCGTATTCATATATACAGAGCTAACAAACACACTCAGAGGTATATATAGAAGGAAGACTAATATATTCTCAAAGAAAGATGATCTTAATGTAAGGGTTGATAGATACACTGCTGCAAATATTACTGGAACATTTTGCTTTTCAGTTTGGGAACGCTGATGATCAAGGATTTCAGAAAGGGGAGGGGAAAAATCATAAACAAGATCAAAGATCAACACAAAGTCCATATAGCGTTTTATCCTTTGTTCATTACGAACTTAAAAGGTTTATCATTTCTTTTTTGAAACAGCAGACATAATGTTACTCTCATTCAACAGGAAGGATAGGAATGATATAGAATAGGGCGACGAACGAAGAATCAAAAGAATAATAACTGAATCATTATCCGAATAACACGATAAAAGTTCAACTACTTACAATATGTTAAGTTCTGTGGGAAATGGTTGGAGGAAAAGTATTATCGACGGTTTAAAAGAAGTATCATCAAAGGTTCGTCGTCTATTGAAACATGTACTACTGTGCCAATACACTACTGGATTGTAGATGTGGATCCCCCTTTCTTGACTGTCTGACTCCATTTCAAATCATAGTGTTACGAAAACAAAAGGAATTCGAACAACACCAACGTCATTCCTTACATCTTCCGGACAGGAAATCCTCTGTTCTTGGGTCCATATTGGGTCTTCACAAAGAAAGACAATAGATGAATGTACGGATACGGATAGGGAAATGAATAACTTATAAACGATTTACCGATGAATGAGTTAAGGCTTATCACACCTACAGTCAATGACGAACCCCATTACTAATGTGGGTGTTATAAAGTAATTCTTATCGTGCAAGATGAATAGTTAAGTAATGATATAATAACTATCAGAATATTCACAGGTTTGAAAACACTTTGTGTTTTCAGAGCTGAATGGATACATCGTCTGATGTAAGACAACGGACTTTTAAGTACATTTTAAACACATTGTTCTCTGTCTTCCTTCAGCCCAAACATATATCCCCCAGCCATTCATCAAGGCCCACATACATGTCCCCACACACACACACACACACACACACACACACACACACACACACACACACACACACACACACACCTTTCTCTCCTCTCCCTGCAGACCCGACACATCCTAGCAGACCCGTCCTACACACACCCCCACACCTTACCCTCGCCTCTAAGACAGACAGACACAAGACGTACACACATTCATCCCTCACTCCCTCCAACCCAGCAGATGAGATAGGCCCCCTCCACCACCACCCTCCTCCTCCTCCACCTCCTCCACCTCCTCCTCCTCCTCCTCCTCCTCCTCCTCCTCCTCCGCCATCGGTTCCCCGTGCAGGGCGGACCAATACCCGCCATGCATCATCCAGCCCACGGCGCCTCTCGAGACGTGTTCGTGTTGGGTGCTTTGTTAGGTGGCATCCGTCACGGCTCTGTGACGCCCTTGCCCTCCCTCCTCCCTCTCCTTCCGTGCCTCAGAGACAGAGCCAGACGCAGGTACCACGCCCTACGAAGCCAGGAAGCGGGATACGGTCAAA
>NC_092237.1:58253707-58258707 GCF_036320965.1 Panulirus ornatus | reverse complement strand
TCCAATTACTCGTATCCTGTTTTAATTGCTTGCCCATTACTGCCTATTAACCCTCGCCTCTCATGTTAATCCACAGATTCTCAGGGTTTTGGATGTTTTTTTTTCTTTCTTTTTTTGGTCGCCTTTTGCTTCTGATTATTTACCATGTTCACTGCAGCTTCTTTGTTTACATCATAGGGTTTTAGAAATGGCTTCCTCTCCCACAAACCCAGCCTCCCTCCCTCCTCCTCTCTTGCA
The DNA here is from genome assembly GCF_036320965.1 of Panulirus ornatus. Classification (NCBI taxonomy): domain Eukaryota; kingdom Metazoa; phylum Arthropoda; class Malacostraca; order Decapoda; family Palinuridae; genus Panulirus; species Panulirus ornatus. The sequence goes on along the minus strand of NC_092237.1, from coordinate 58,258,470 downwards.
TACTGGTTTACATGTTGTTGTTTCCATATCCTCGACTTCATATCCTCCCGCTGCTGATGGGGTTATAGTAAAGCCTGGCTATCAGCTATTAGCTAACTTTAGCTGGTGGCAGAGCTATATGCAGGGTCAGCTATTGATTGACCTTACCTTGTGTTTGAGTTCTTACAGTCCTCTGTGGGGGGGGGGGGGGGGGTTAGTCACCTCCTCTTAGCTGAAATCATTTAGAAACTTGGTCAGCTTGTGGGTGAAGTCGGCCACAGTCTCAAAGTTTCATGTTTCAGCAGTTTCCACGAAGGAGGAACTTCAGTACCCTCATAAGATAGCGAAGATATCCAAATTAGTATTTTTTTTTCTTTCCACGTACGTGAAGTGCACTCCTATATCTGCCTTGTGTCCCGAGATAGATAGGCTGGATTTCCATCTGAAAATGCACCTCCCTCGCTCACCGCTGCTTTTTTCCAAATCAATCGCCCTTTATTCATATATGTAAATGTCAAGTCTGATTTGCCATTGCTCAGAGGGACGAGAGGCTACGCTCCCTCCCATCATCTTGTATCTCTCTCTCTCTCTCTCTCTCTCTCTCTCTCTCTCTCTCTCTCTCTCTCTCTCTCTCTCTCTGCGAAACAGAATAACCTAGCGCTGCAGTGGGGTTGGAGGCGTCCCGCTGCCACAGAATGACACTCACAGAGGCAGCAGAGGATTGAATCCTCTCTGAAAGCCATTGGCTGTGGTCACTGGCATTCAGCCTCGGGCACCCACGCGCGTACTGCACTCTCGTAAAAGTCAGTATTGCCCATAAAGGGAAAATAAACCAGAGAAAAGGTTCAAACCCCCTCTGAATCTACATCACTTGTTTACATTCGGAGTTATCGAATTTATTATGAAGAACAGCAAGCGACAAGACAATGGAGTCCAAGATCATATTTTTTCTTCCCCATTTTCTTTCTCTATGAAGCTTAGATGGGACTGCACTAGGCACAGCGGAAGTAATATTATGCAGATACATCTATAGTGAATGGAAAGGTTCATACGTTGTGATGGAATGGCTTACAAGCAATGAGTATCGTCCTTGTTACTCTAACCTCACCATGGGCGATGGAGGTAAACAAACGCTTGGAACTACGGGTTCGAAAAGGGATTCGAAACGCGTCACTTAACGAACGAGAGACAATCAGGATTCATCAGGTATTTCTCCTAAAATCATTTAAGTTTTCTTCTCTTGCTATACTAAACTATACGTTCTGATCTCTTCCACTATCACAAACAGCCTTGAAAGGACCCAGTGGTCTTTTGTTGTTTGAAATCCTCTATTTCGCTTTGTTTATCTTTATTATCTTTACTTAATTTATCGAAAGACATGAGCAATGAGGTACTATTTTTCCTCCCCAATTAATTTTGATTTTATTACGGTTCATAAATCTACCGTTCGGAAAGAGATTCTCCTCTTTTTTTTTTTTTCGTTTCGCAGTAGTAACATCGACGAGAGGATCCGAACACTCGCCCAACTGAATCGCTCGTCCGAAACATACCTATTCTTCGACCCCGGCAGCTCAGTGAGGCTCGCTTGGCGGAGCTCAAATCAATCCCACATGTGGTAATATTGCGAGAGGAAAACAACGACGCCATATCTCACAGATGGTATGATTTACCTTGCTAGCCAACCCTCTGGCCACATGAATCTTGTCATATAAACCCAGATGCTCGCATCTGCCAAACCCCTTCCTCCCCTCCCTGTTACGTGACCTTCAATTAAACCACCACTGAAGCACTTTGGCCATGTATAATTAGACAGATAAGGCCATAATAACTGATAAAGAAATACTCGGGTAATTTGATTCTTTGATTATGAAATCTTTATTCAAGGACAGAGCATTTCAGTGATAGCATGGGGTATGGTTACGTGACTGGGGGTAGGTAGAGACAAGGATATACCACAAAGAGGTAGTGTAGTGTAGTGTCTCCCTTGTCTCCGTGAGGTGCAGGAGCGATAGCCAGGAGCCTAATTGCTCAAGTGGCTTACTTATTTCTTCAAAGATCAGGATGTATAAAACACAAGGACTCTTAAACGACGGAACGTCTACATACACCACTAGAAATGTACGTTTTAGAAAACTACTTCTTCTTGGAATATACAACGAAGCATTTGAGATTAACTATGAGGGAGTTAGTGTTTGAGAATAACATAGATTAGTAAGAAGAATTTAAAAATGCTTGATACTTTTAAACTAGCATCAGTGAATGGCTGAATCAACAAGATGAACAAGAACAAAGAAAAGAGTGGGATTACAAGAACGTCGTGTAAGTCTGGCTGATTCAACGGACAAATGAGAAGAAAAAGAATGGTGGAAAAAAAAAAAGAAGATCCTACAGCATTGTTTATCAGACCCTCCTCAAGGAGGCTGTAGCTCTCAGGGGTCCACACTGTAGCAGCATAACACACGTCGCATCAAAGTGTCGGGCCTTGGACGACCTTGTGGGAGAGGTATGTACGTGGCACTTCTCGCCATCGTCCTTTACAACCTCCGTCGGATTGAGGAAGCTGGTTGTAGCCAGTTAGGGCAACCCGGGCGTGAAAGTTGCGATTGCCAACGCCCTCGATTTCCGTCGGTGCGCGCCCAGATACCGAGAGATCAAAGAAATATTTACGCCCGTGCGAACGGAATTGCGAAGAGAGAACGCTTCCTCTTTGATGTCGAGCCTCGCTGCTCTGTGTGGATCGAGGGCGATGGTGGGAGGAGGAGGGAGAGGGATGGTTGGTTCTGTGTCTTAAGCGAGTAGATCATTAGAGCGAAAGAGAGATATTCCGCGCTCCGCCACCGCCGTCGACAAAGCACAGAGAAGAACGGGGTGAAAGGCTTGAGTGGAGGAGCTGGTAAGCCATTTAGATGGTTTAGAGTCTCTGGTATAGTGAGGGTCGGGGGAGGCTACCCTGTGCTTTGAGAAAAGGCTTTGTTCTCAGCACCGACTCGCAGAAGAGAACCTTTGGACTCTCTATGTCTGAAGGTCTTGGCTATAGAGAGAAAGGTAGATGAAAATGGAGGTATAGATGGATTCAGTGATTTCTAGATAACCCCAGATAAATCAGAAAGGAAACCGAATTCCCAGCAGTATAGACAGATAGATGAATAGATAAGCAGAGATGGATAGATTTATGAATGCATGGATGGATAGATTTACGAATGCATTTCTAAGAGTGCAGACGAAAAGACCAAAAATGAGAAAGATGGGGAATAAGACAATTGAAGGAGTGTTGAAGGAGTGTTGTCCATTTGGCCAAACAGACAGATAAAACATACTAAGATAAGCAGAGAGATAAAAATAGAAAGTATTGATATGTAAAATGTCTTTTTGACGAAACCTTACCCCAAGTGTTTGGGGTCAATCTTGGACACCATTCTCTAGCTGCTGAAAATAGTAACTGTAATACATTGGCTCTGGCCCGCATGCGGGCGGAGGAACGGCTGCTCATACCTTGCCACGAAGGTCATTCACAAGCGAGGAGGAGGAGGAGGAGGAGGGGGAGGGAAGGGTCATTCATAAGGGGAGGGAGGGGGGTGAGGGAGGAGGTCATTCACAAGTGTGGAAAAAGTTCTTCTTACAAGTGGGGGAGGTGTGGGTGAAGGTCATATACAACGAGGGAAGAGGTTCTTCTCAAATGGCATTTTAAGATGGGGTCAGGTCGTCACCAGCAAATGGTTGTGAATTATACCGTTGATGAATGACAGAGACAGAGCAATAAATGAATGAAAAAGGAGATGATAAACACTTCTTCATTCCTGTCCTGTGAAGATCAACTGATAAAGAGAACGACCGAACGTGTAATGATAAGTAATTCAATCTCGCACAGCTGAGCTGGTAGATGAAATATGAATGAAAAGACATAAGTGTGATGCGAGTGGATGATAACTGAAAGAGATTACTTACGACGGCTTTCTCAAACAGGTTTCATTCTCTTCTTTGTCTTAGATCTTTGGCGATATTGAGGGATCGAGAGAGAGAGAGAGAGAGAGAGAGAGAGAGAGAGAGAGAGAGAGAGAGAGAGAGAGAGAGAGAGAGAGAGGCGAGGGTTGGCAGAAGTGGATGGGTGTGATGAGGGGAGAGGAAAGGAATGGAAGGCAGACCTGCCCACCTCTCTCTCTCTCTCTCTCTCTCTCTCTCTCTCTCTCTCTCTCTCTCTCTCTCTCTCTCTCTCTCTCTCTCTCTCTCTCCCGGCGCGTCTGTGATGCGCTTGGTGGCTTGGGTTATCGGGAGATGCTGAAGAGCCAAAATACGTAGCCCGAAAACAATTTACAAGTCGAAGTGGAGGATGATGGTGGTGATAAGGGGGGGAAGGTGGGTGATGGTGATGGGGGAAGGTGGGTGATGGTGATGGGGGAGGTGGGTGATGGTGATGGGGTGGGGGGGGGGGAAGTAAAGTTTACCGATGCATCAGCCACTGTCAGTTACGTGTGTGTGTGTGTGTGTGTGTGTGTAGTGAGGAGATGCTTTCTACCGTGAAAGTAAAAGAGAACATATACACAAAGTATACATAAGATTCATGATATACATGTGTATACAAAAAGCACGTCCACGCATACACACACACACACACACACACACACACACACACACACACACACACATACACGTTCCCACACTTCAATACGCACATACACAGGCCCTCATCCACACAAACACCCACTCCAGACACTCGCCAAGATACACAAACCCCCCAAAACCTTCCCAGACACCGGGGATGAAGGGAGGACGGGATATCCCGAGTG
>NC_092237.1:58238707-58251207 GCF_036320965.1 Panulirus ornatus | reverse complement strand
GTGTGTGTGTGTGTGTGTGTGTGTGTGCTGTCACTTTGCCTCTCCTGAGTTTGCGGTTCTCTTGGCCTCCTCTATGTCAAATGCTGTTACAAAGATGTGGCCTTCTCTTTTTTTTATTTTGTGCTCCGTTGAGTCTATACTGCCTCTAACTCTCGCAGGGCAGCGGGGGAGCCAGCTTGGCTTCATATCCCCTCCCACCCTCACTATATGGGTCGAGACTGGGATGATATAAGCTGTGATTTATGCACGAAGTACGAGTTAAAAAAAAAAAAAAGGAATGAAAAAAATTACGTGGGTTCAGTCATAATGCCGGTTATAACCGGCATATGGTTCGAACCTTTGTTCAACCCGAGGGGGCGAGGTGTAGGTTGATGTGCCATGGAGAGGATTCAGTCACTTATAAATGAGTTGAGCATCGGGGGTTGTAGAGTTTTAGATCCACCCAACTCTGATACTATGATACACTTCTTAATATGAATAACAAAACTGGAATATACATCATCACCATTCCTGTAATGTGTAACACATCCCAAAATAACCTTTTTATAAACACAAAAAATAGATCTAAAGAATATCAAAAAGATAGCTGGACCAGTTGATAAACCCCTGAAATGATATTCATTAATTATAGGTCATTGATAAGCGCAGATAAAGCCTTTTTGACATCCATCTAACCATCCCTTGTTAGCAACTCCTGTATACCAGGGCGAGACTCACTATACACCTTTTGGGAACCACCTAATTGGCTGTTCATGTGGTAAGGACTATCATTATCCCTAAAGCGATTAAGGCTTTCCCTAAAACGGCAAAAACCACATGATCAAAACCTGTGGTCACCATCAATGGCAACTCCCACATCAGTAGAGAAGGATCCATATTTTCTTGGAACTACGCATCGAGATCATCATTTCTCAAGTAGCATCTATGTACGTTAGAACAAACTGGACAAAGAATATATACGAAAGTATCATTCCAAATTTTAATTACTCTACCAGTTCTGTTGTGACATTCCACTGGTATATTGGAAATGTATGAAGCATTATAGATTAATTGAAGACCTGGTTAGATTAGGTTGACATCGGTGATTAATTAGACGTGATTTGTTTGCCATGGGCAACAAGGCTTAGGCTCTTTGTTAACATCAAAGAACACCTGTTTGTTAGAGAGAGAGAGAGAGAGAGAGAGAGAGAGAGAGAGAGAGAGAGAGAGAGAGAGAGAGAGAGAGAGAGAGAGATTACCCCCTCCCCCCTCTCTCCCCTCACCCCTGTGTATATATTTAGATTAGGATCAGATTAGCTAATTAGGATCGGATTAGCTGATCCCAGTTGAGATCCCTTGTAAACCAGACGATAGTGGCGGTGGTTGTGGTCGTAATGGGGGTAGTTGAGGGGGCCATTCAGTGGCTTCTGGTAAACCAAAGGACTTTCCGAACCTTTTCATCTTTCCCGTTGATGTTTCTGTTTTCTGACTTACCTTTCTGTTAACTTCTCTGTTTTCTGACGTACCTTCCCGTTAGCGTCTCTGTTTCTGACTTACCTTTCTGTTAGCGTCTCTGTTTCTGTTTTCTGACTTACCTTCCCGTTAGCGTCTCTGTTTCTGACTTACCTTCCCGTTAGCGTCTCTGTTTCTGACCCTCTCTTGTTGCTGATGTTTCAACGAATCTAATCTAATGTAATCTAATCTAATATAATATAATCTACTTCAAGTAAATTGATAATCTAATGTAATGCTCTGTAAGATAATAGTGACAGAGTATTTTACTGTTCTGAATGTCCAACGTAATGTAGGATCATACAACGTAGAAGAATAACAATGTAATATGATGTAGTGAACTACAACTGATAAAAGAACGTAATGACATGTGAACAGCAGAACCCTTTGCGACGTAATGTACTGCTATGGAGCAGAGTGTAGCGATATTTAATTAAACGTAATACAGCTGATTTGTAATGCATTGCAGTACTATACAATTGGCGTTATTAAATAACGTAACCCTGTGCTTATTCGCTATTTCCTAGCGTTATTCACTCAATGATTTTGTACCGTTTTTCGTATAGCGTCAGTTTTCTTTTTTTTTAATGGCCTTTAAAGTAACCATTTTTTTTTTTATCTTGAGTTTTGTTATCTTTATTTAAATCTTTTTTCATGCCCAAAAAAGCGAGTCGTTGTATATGTCTTTCTGAAAAGTGATATTTATATAATAATGATAACAAAAAAGGTAAAGGAATTCATCGTATATTTGTACGAACGCTGGTGGCATCCCCTCGTATGGGGAAAGGTGGGGTTTGCTATGGATTATATACATGCATGCATAAAGGTATGCATGAATGTATGTATGTACGTCTGTGAACATGTCCACATGTGCTGGTGTCTTTCTATTCTATATTCATGTAATTGTTTGCCCGAACGTCTCTCTCTACCTCTCTGTATGTATTCATGGAATTTGGAATACATGTGTTGTTTGTCTGTGTATGTATCCAGACGAGAGGGTAATTCATGGAGTGAATCTATGTATTTCGTATGTATCCATGGACGTGAGTGTTAAAGAAATTATGATAAGCATAACAATATATCACGTGATGTAATTAACAACCCCCCCCCAAAAAAAAGATACATTTTTGTCCACCAATTAATTGAAAACAAATTTAGGAAATAAGTTTGGGAAAGTAACAGTTTTGAACAAACAATCCTTTTTAGTTCGTCATTTACACAAGATGAAGAAAGAGATTAAGAAAAAAAAAAGGACTTAAAGACAGTGTTTCTTCTTCAAATGATTCTCAAAGATGGACACAATTACAATCACCACATGTCGACACAGATCCTACAAAATACCCCATCAGAGAATATCTAAACTTAAGAAAAAGAATACTTAAAAGAATTCACACACACACACACACACACACACACACACACAGGGAGGCCACAACGAGAGAAAAACACTGGCTCCAGTTGACTGCCCCTCCCTACTCTGCTTCGAAGGCTAATCCAACTGAATATTCACCAGCAGTAGAAGGGGCAAGTGGTGTCGACCCCTCGTTCACATGGTGGGTAGGAGACTGGTAGGCTGGCTGGGTGGCTAGCTGGCTAGCTGGGTGGATGGTCGGTTGGCTAGCTGGCTAGCTGGTCGGCTGGCTAACTGGGTGAATGGCTGGCTGGCTGGCTGGCTGGTCGGCTGGTCGGCTGGCTGGCTGGCTGGCTAGCTGGTAGGCTGGCTAACTGGGTGAATGGCTGGCTGGCTGGCTAGCTGGGTGAATGGCTGGCTGGCTGGCTGGCTGGCTGGCTGGCTTGGTTGGTTACCAGAGTTGGAGTGGGTCATTATAAGGTTCAGGCAGCACCATGGCTGGGGTTCCGTAAGGTGGGTATAGGTAGGAGGCGGGAGGTCGTGGAAGGTTATGTTGTGGGGAGCATGCAGGTACGTATATGAAAATATTTTTTGCTTGTACGTTTATATACATATTCATATATGTAACAAGGTTGGTCACACAATATATATATATATATATATATATATATATATATATATATATATATATATATATATATATATACCATGGCTTTACTCTTATATGTACACACACACACACACACACACACACACACACACACACACACACACCAGTCTTCGCTAGTTACCTATTAATCAACCAGCCCTGATGAACAACTGGGTTGGGTGTGGGCCGATTTCCGCGCCTGGGGGTACCAACCCATTTAGGCTGGGCCCATGCTGACGCTTATTCAGTGACGCTAACCACTTCACCACGGAGGCCCCATGTGTATATGTGTGTGTGTGTGTGTGTGTATGTGTATGTGTGTGTGTGTGTGTGTGTGTGTGTGTGTGTGTGTGTGTGTTTGCCTTAAGGGGAGTGATCGTATATGCATGCGTGTGTTTGTGTGGCAGTGCGCCCGTGTGTGTGTGTGTGTGTGTGTGTGTGTATGTGTGTGTGTGTGTGTGTATGTGTGTGTGTGTGTGTGTGTGTGTGTGTGTGTGTGTGTGTGTGTGTGTGTGCGCGAGTTCCTTTTTGTTTGTCTTTGTTGTATTGCATCCGGGACAACATTTTTGTGTTTCCTTTCCCTGTGACTACAACACAGGGGAAACACTAAGCAACCAACGCTGAAAATAGAGAAAACGAAAGATAAATCTATTGTTTTTTTTCTTTACGTGAACGTGTACTCACGTTTTCTATGTCTAATGTTAGTAAGACTAAGAAATATTTTGCGAATATCGTGTTAACGTTTGTATTTTCAGTATCTGGAATATTTGCAATGAGTATTTCACACATTCTCCTTCATCTTCTCTCCTTAAAGTATTCGCACATTCGATGCTCTTTTCTTCCTTTCATAAACTCTTATGGGGTTTGACCTCTCTTGCCGAACTAACTTTCAAATTTCCCAAAAAAATTCGTTTTCGGTGATGTGGTAAATTTTTCTGACGTTAGAGGAAGAGAAGAAATTTAGATACAGGACGAAATTTACGTTTACAATGTCCTGTTTTCGTATCGTCATCAACCCAGGAGGATATTCGCGTATCCTGCCTCACTGGCTGGTAGGACTTTCGTATATCCTGCTGCATCCTCTTGGCAGGATATTGCTGTATCCTACTTGAGGTAGTTTAGGATTCTTCCCAAGGCTTTATCTGATGTCTGTCCCTTTGATATACATGTCCACTTCCCTCCCCACTCGATATCAACAAACGCCTCCTTCTCTCCCCTCATCTTTTAGCAGGTAGGCTCCCTCTCACTCACTCCTCCCCACTCGGGACCATACCCATACTCCTTTTAGTCTCCCCCTATAATCGTTAACAGCCTTATGCTCTCTCTCTCTCTCTCTCTCTCTCTCTCTCTCTCTCTCTCTCTCTCTCTCTCTCTCTCTCTCTCTCTCTCTCTCTCTCCTTCTGCCTCATCCCATAACACCTCCTTTTGACCTTGGATCACCATGTGTTTTTACCCTCATAGCCACGTAACTACCACCATTCCTGCCTGGCCACTTGATACGCGCACACCCACACCCACACCCACCCATGTACACCCCCTTATCTTTCCTCCCTCCCTCCTCCTTCCTCCTCCCTCCCACACGTATGTTCAACCTTATCTCCCCTCTCCCCCCACCACACAAACACCATCATACGGTGCTGATATCCCCCGAGATAAGAATGGTGTTGTGATCAGCCCTTCGCCCCCTCCCTCTGTTATCGCTGGTGTTGGGTCAACAAATATAGAACCGTAATACCGGGACAAGGGTAGGAGAAACGGTCAATAAAAAAAAAAAGAGGGAGATAGTAGAGTAAACATTAATTAGGGAGTTCCAACAATGTTTATGAAACGTGAACTAATAGCGACAGAAGAAAATTTCCTCTCGTCTATCTTTGTTATCTGTTTTATTTTTATTTTTTAGCTTATTTCTCTTCCCTTCTCTTCAAAGCCATTTATCAAAGGGGTTGCTTGTGTGTGTGTGTGTGTGTGTGTAAGCCAGCTGGGCCAGTCAGATCTTATTCACGGCTCCTTCTGTGGTACCAATTAGAAGCTGAGTTTTGGAAAGCGAAAGAAGAAAACAAGAGAGAAAAAAAAAGTTTTCGGTTAAAAAGAAAAGTAAAAGTTTGAATCGGTCTAAGAAAAAGCTTGATCCGAGAAAAAGATAATATGATATAGTGGATCAAAAAGCTTGATGCGGTGAATAGAAAAGCTTATTTCCGTAAAAAAAAAAAAAAAGCTTGATTCAATAATTAGGAAAGCTTATTTCCGTCAAAAAAGCTTGATTCTGTGAATAAAAAAGCTTATCTCTCTGTCAAAATAAGCTTGATTTAGTGAAGAAAAAAACAGAGGAAATGCTTCATTCTCTATTAGGAAAAAAGATCATTGGGTCACCAGCCACGCTGGCGTAATACGGACAGCAAAAGCCACCTGTTTCGGTGGGCGTAACCCGAGTGTGAGTGTGAGGGCGGAGAGCCACACACGGGATGGGCCAAAATAAACTTTTTTCCCCTCCAGTCAAAATATACACACCTCGCTATTGCCGAGGTGGGAGAGAGAGAGAGAGAGAGAGAGAGAGAGAGAGAGAGAGAGAGAGAGAGAGAGAGAGAGAGAGGTTGTTGCAGTGGTGGTGGTAGTGGTGGTGATTGTTGGGTTGTTTGCAGGTAGTTGTAGGTGTTTTTGAGTTGTGGTACTCTGGGGTTGTGGTGCCCTGGGGTTGTGGTGCCATGGTGTTGTGGTGTTGCAGGGTTGTTGTATCTTAGGGGTGTGGTAACCTGGGTTTGTGGTGTCCTGGGTTTGTGGTGTCCTGGGGTTGTGGTGTTCTTGGGTTTTTGTGTCCTGGAGTTGTGGTGTCTTAGGGTTGTGCTGACCTGGAGTTATGGTGCCTTAGAGTTGTGGTGTCCTGGAGTTGTGATGTCCTGACGTTGCCAACTGGACAGTGAAAAGATAAACGTAATAATCTTGCCTTACATTTTGTCAAGATGTCAAGATTAACTCACTTATAACCTTCTTATTTCTATTATCTTTGGAGGATTTGATTCTGTAAAACACTATGCTCTTATACCACGATGTTCATAACGTATATCACAGTCTCTATCAAGTATATTATTGTCTTTATCAGATATATTCTTAAACTGAATTCAATCACTGTGATATAGATTTATGTCTGATGTGTTTGCTTCAAACAGACTCTAGTCTGGGAGTTATATACACAGCGAGACAGACGCCTGTCAGCTGATTTGATCGCATTTATAACCACCTTGCCAACCACCACTATAGATGGGTTGAAACGCTGGCTTGCCTGACCTGAAACTCATTCAAGGATTCATATATATTTTTTTTGGGCCACGTAACACGACGAGACTATCAGGCGACGAAGGACGCTTGTTCTATCATCATAACTCATGAGACAATACGTAGTGAGATATTATATTTGCATCCTCATAAAGTCGGTTGGTTATTTGGGCTTCAACCCTATCGACTGTCAGTATAAGGTCATCAACGTCATGTTATACCCTCCAGTTTAAGAGGAAACGATTGAATACCTTCTTCAAGTGTTCAGGATAGCTCTTAAGACCCTACAATTCTCCTCGTGGCTAATATGAGTCTTCCATTCTATAAATCTCAAACAGATTCAGAGAGCTGATTGGATATTCAAAAATAGAGGCTTTGAAAATGATACCATGTTGGCTAATGATTCCGCATTATATAACATCAATCGAGGCAAGTTATTCCTTGATATTATTATCTTTTATCTCTTAGTTCCTCTTTTATCTTTTTGTCTCACCTGCTGACACCTGGCTTCAGTGAGGGCGCTTGTTCATGCCCGGAGACTTCGACACTGAAGATGTTACTTCGTCCAAAAATCCTCTCCTTCCACGATTCGAACCCCGGACGCAGAAACTAAAGTGATTTCTTCTGTCGTTCGTCAGCCACTACCACAAGTTCGTCTCTTGTTTTTGTACAGTTTTGAATCGTTTGTGTAATCCATGGGCAGCATTTTCAGTAATGATATGGGTACAGGGTACATAACATGCTAGGAGTAAGGAGGGAAGACTAGAGGCCAGTACAGAGGGTACAATACATCGACACAGAGGGGTGGGCGATAGCTGGGCCCCGAGTGGACCCAGAGGGGCCCAAAGTCCCATCAGGAAAAAAAAAGAAAAAAAAAAGGGGGGGGGGGAGCGACCCAAGTGTTGTTGGCCCCCTCCACACGTTGAACGGGATAGCCAAAACATCAACGCTTATGTAAATGTTTGTTTGTGTTTGTTGCTGCGCTGCCCAAGGCTGTGTGGCCCAGGCCTGTGTGTGTTTGTGTATACGAGCGATAGGAACTCATGTGTGCATGTGTGTGTGTGTGTGTGTGTATGTGTGTGTGTGTGTAGGGGGGGGGGGGTGTTATCGTCAAAATTGGTTTGGAGGATTTACGAGTACGGTTGTGTTTATGTATATATATATATTGGCGATGTGGAGTAATGTGTATGGTTGTGTGTATGCCTTGTTTTCAGGCTGTGTGTCTCATATGTGTGCCTGTCTTACAGGGCCGTTAACAGTGGGACTAAACAGATGCAAGGTCTCTGTTTACCCGAAGTCGCCGACATCACACAACAACGAATGGTAAACAGTGAAGCGATGATCCATTGAAACGCTTCGATGATCCAATTCAAAGCTTCGAACTTTACACTAACACACAGTGAAGCGATCATTCAATGAACGCTTCGATGATCCAATTCAAAGCTTCGAACTTTACACTAACACACAGTGAAGCGATCATTCAATGAACGCTTCGATGATCCAATTGAAAGCTTCGAACTTTACACTAACACACAGTGAAGCGATCATTCAATAAACGCTTCGATGATCCAATTGAAAGCTTCGAGCTTTACACTAACACACAGTGAAGCGATCATTCAATGAACGCTTCGATGATCCAATCCAAAGCTTCGAACTTTACACTAACACACAGTGAAGCGATCATTCAATGAACGCTTCGATGATCCAATCAAAGCTTCGAACTTTACATTAACACACAGTGAAGCGATCATTCAATGAACGCTTCGATGATACAATTCAAAGCTTCGAACTTTACACTAACACACAGTGAAGCGATCATTCAATGAACGCTTCGAACTTTGCACTAACACAACCTCCAAAATAAAGCTCTTTAGAAAATGGGAATTTGATGCCGGACTTAAGTCTTCTGTTTTCCTTCCTTGTATACAAGTGATGGAATTAGATTTATACGTTGAGGAAACCAGATAGCGGGTCTCATTTTACCCCCGTACCACCTCTCCCTCAGTCTGTTGGGCTCACCACCAAATTACGACACACTCCACCACCACCACCACTACTACGATTATCACCACCACTAGCCCCACCACAACCACCACCACCACTACGATTATCACCACCACTAGCCCCACCACAATCACCACCACCACTACGATTATCACCACCACTAGCCCCACCACCACCACCACACTGTTCTATAACCTTCAATTCTATTCTTATCTCGTCCTTACAGCATTATATACCTACCCAATCACCAACACCAACAGAGCGAGAGCCAACGCTATCAATAAATCACATCCAGTTATCATAATCAGATATCATTATCATTATACATCACCATCAGACCACCGCCAAGCAATATGAGGGCCATTAAAATGCCTCGTGGGCAATAGAGACGCCACAAGCCCTTAATATGTATGTGAAAAACAGTCTTACGGCATGATGGAGGGATACGATTCCTATATTTTTTTCCTCATAGGATTTACGACCAAATATACGGCTTGATCCAAATTTTATAGGATGAGGCGATCTTTATGTTCGTCCTGTGACTATAAAAATATGGAATTTTGGCTGAAATGCTTTTCTTCTCAGTTCGCCCCTAAGCTTTCTGAATAAGGCGGCGTTGTGGAGCGGGAAGTTGACTGATCTATCCGTGAAGTGCAAGAATATCATGGGACATTACAGGTTGTATGTGTGCGTGTGTACGAAGGGAGATAGAGTGAGGGGGGAGAGGAGAACAGTGAGAGCGGTGGTCGTCTGGCTGAGGGGGTAGGGAGAGAGAGAGAGAGAGAGAGAGAGAGAGAGAGAGAGAGAGAGAGAGAGAGAGAGAGAGAGAGAGAGAGTTCTACTACCTACGACAAGATTTTCTTTTTTCTTTTTTTTCTTTTTTTTTTTTGACCCAACTGGTAGGGCTAGCTAGCGCGCAGAGGAAATGGAAAAGGAGTGTAAATGGAAGGGTGGTAAGGGGAAAAACAGATACGGGAGAGAGAGAGAGAGAGAGAGAGAGAGAGAGAGAGAGAGAGAGAGAGAGAGAGAGAGAAAACCTACACTTTCGGTCGCTTTTGCTCTTCGGGTACGAGGGTTGGGTGTAGGGTCTTCCACTGGTTTCCTCCTCCTCCTCCTCCTCCTTCTCCTCCTGTGCTGGCGAGGAGGTCTCCCAGCCTCGCCCTTCCTTCCTTCCTTCGCTCTCCCTCAAGCACCTTCTGCGCAGAAGGTCAGGTCACAGCAGGAGGCAGCCCTGGTGAGGCGGTGCAGGACATGTTCGTTTTAGTCCTCACGTTCGTGTTACTGATGTCGTGGGGGAGGGGAGGTCAGAGCTATGTTACCTCTCATACACACGACCCGGGCGTGTACGTCGTGGGCCAGCAGTAACGACAGGCATTCTCTCTCTCTCTCTCTCTCTCTCTCTCTCTCTCTCTCTCTCTCTCTCTCTCTGAGACGAGCCTTGACCTGAGGACGTCATTGGCTGCCTAGGGGCGCCCTTGTTTGCTGTTATTCATTCAGTCGTCGTCGGTGGTGGTGTAACGAAGGAAGACAATGATCATTCCTGGATGATTTCATTCATGAAGGAAGGAGAGAAGGAAGGAAGGAAGGAAGTGGCCAAAAGCAGGGTCGTTGATATCAAAAATGGAGCAAGAGAGTAGGAAACAGGTGGACCATGAGGAACCTCACTACACACACACACACACACACACACACACATATATATACACACGTACACACACTTGACACACCAGATAATTATATTTCCTCTCTCAGCTGTACTTACGTGCACAGTCTCTGAAGAAATACGAAGTCGACAGCACCGAGGAATGTAATTTCGCATGAAAAAAAAAAGGGGAAAAAATTATTATCTTTGACGCTGTCTCCTTTCGAAACGCTCGACAGCCACTTCCCACAACAATAAAACTCTCCAACTGTGCTGGTCTGACAGCCATCAAACGCACCGAACTCTCTCTCTCTCTCTCTCTCTCTCTCTCTCTCTCTCTCTCTCTCTCTCTCTCTCTCTCTCTCTCTCTCTCTCTCTCTCTCTCTCCATCTAAAACCAACCCAGCGAACCAGGTGCACGCGCCTCCTCCACACTTCAAAACGCCTGTGAGTGTGAAGTGAGTGTGTGTGTGTTTAGTCTAACCCTGGCACGCCAAGTGTGTGTGTGTGTGTGTGTGTGTGTGTGTGTGTGTGGTTCAGGAACTAATCATGCATGGCTAAGTGGGGTATTGTGTGCGTGTTATTGACCCGCTTCGTTTATGTTTTTATTTACAACACATCATATGAATGCTGTGGGTTCCTCGTTTAACAGCTGGTGCTGTCTTGGTGTTGTGTTGATCCCTTTCCAATGTTTACTGTCGATGTTTTTAACTTTACCTTTCCCTATAACGGAAATTTATGTCACATGCATTCGTCACTGTACTGGTCCAGCGTCACATGTTTTCTCGTCACTATACTGGTCCAGCGTCACATGCTTTCTCGTCACTATACTGGTCCAGCGTCACATGCACTCTCGTCACTATACTGGTCCAGCGTCACATGCACTCTCGTCACTATACTGGTAAAGGGTCAAGCTTCTAAATGTCCCTTTTCCAAGGGTCCCCTGCCCTCTTCGTCCCCGTAGCCCCAAAGGGTCCCCATGGCCAACACCGTCAAGCTCGGGTCCCCATCTGCCCCGGGGGTCCCCTTTTTCCCTCGGGTCCCCATCGGGGCCCCAATCGTCCCCGTACCCTCGGGTCCCCATCTGCCCCAAGGGCCCATACCTCGTCCAAATATCCCGGTCCAAAGGGTCCCCGTTTCCTCGGGTCCCCTTCGGCCCCAAGGGTCCCCATTTTTTCTCGGGTAAACCGTCGGGGTCGGGGTTTCCCCATTTTTTCTCGGGTCAAAACCTGGTCCAAAGGTCCCCGCACCCCTCTTTCCTATCCTGGGTCCCACGTCCGGGGCATCCTCGTCTAATATACCGGTCCCAAGGGTCCCCATGGCCAAAACCTCCGCCCTGTAAATGTACCGCGTCCAAAACCCCTCCGCCCTTAAAAGGTCCCGCTTTTAAAAGGGGCCCCTTCCTCAATGTCCCTGTCCAAAGGGTCAAGCTTCTAAATGTCCCTGGCCCCAAGGGTCCCCAGCCCTCTTCGTCCACTTAAGGGCCCATAGCGTCCAACACCCCCTCTGTAAATGAAACCTTGTCCAAAGGCCGTCCCAGGGCCTCTCGTCCCCATCTGCCCCAAGGGTCCCCGGGCCTCTCGTCCACTTAAACCCCTTCCCTTCGTCCAAAGGGTCTTTACCATTGTGGGGGTCGAAAACCACGTGTAAAGGGTTTTCCTTGGTTTTAATTTACCGCCGTGTAAGGGACCCAAAATTCTTCTGGGGGAAAAACCCTTTTAAAAATTATTTTGGGGTTGAGTGATAAGGGGGTTGGTAGATTAATGAGTTTGCTCTCAAAAACCCTCTAAGGTCACCGTCTTTGTTAAAGGGTGACCTTAGCCTAAGGGTCGGTAATCGTTGCTAAGGGCCGAATGGAAGGTTTGTATTTTCAACTCCTTTAAGGGCGCCCGGAAATCCCCCAAGGGGTTCCCCACGTGGGGCGCCCCTATTTAACGCCCGGTTTTTTGGGGCGCCCGTTTTAAAAACGAAACCCCTGTTAAGGGCCGTCCGGGGGCCTTTAAGGGTGTACCTAGCCTTTCAATTCCCCTTGTTAAAGGGGTCGAATCTTAAGGGCCATCCTTCCAAAGGGGTCGTACCGGGTTCCTAAAGGGT
>NC_092237.1:58231207-58233707 GCF_036320965.1 Panulirus ornatus | reverse complement strand
TGGGGGGGAGGAAGGGGAGGGAGAGAGAGAGAGGAGGATGGTTGAGGTGGGGATATGCTCCAAACCCACGATATGCTGGAGGAGACAAGCGGGTGGATCACGGTAGCTGAAGATGACGTGGTGATGTGGGGTTTCCTTGACACCTACCAAATGCGGGAAGAAACAGGTTGATGGACCACACTGGGCGAAAAGAACTTCCTAATACATGTCTAATGTATGTCCATGAAAGAGGTACAGTCTCGTAGCTGTGCTTTCTCATTCCAAGGGAGTCCATCATATCCCTGCTACTGATTGTAGCGCAGCCTTAGATCTGCAGAGGCCCCAGGAAAATGTTCCTAGGATTATAAGTTTAAAGAAATAGACTTATCTATATACATATATGTATATTTATACGTATTCATATATCTACTCGCCTTTCTATGTATATTTATACGTATATTCACATATCTACTCCCCTTTCTATACATCCTTATCTATGTATCTATCCTACAGACTAAACGCCCCGTAACTGATCTATATACATATATGTATATTTATACGTATATTCATATATCTACTCGCCTTTCTATGTATATTTATACGTATATTCACATATCTACTCCCCTTTCTATATATCCTTATCTATGTATCTATCCTACAGACTAAACGCCCCGTAACTGATCTATATACATATATGTATATTTATACGTATATTCATATATCTACTCGCCTTTCTATGTATATTTATACGTATATTCACATATCTACTCCCCTTTCTATATATCCTTATCTATGTATCTATCCTACAGACTAAACGCCCCGTAACTGATCTATATACATATATGTATATTTATACGTATATTCATATATCTAATCGCCTTTCTATGTATATTTATACGTATATTCACATATCTACTCCCCTTTCTATATATCCTTATCTATGTATCTATCCTACAGACTAAACGCCCCGTAACTGATCTATATACATATATGTATATTTATACGTATATTCACATATCTACTCCCCTTTCTATATATCCTTATCTATGTATCTATCCTACAGACTAAACGCCCCGTAACTGATCTATATACATATATGTATATTTATACGTATATTCACATATCTACTCCCCTTTCTATATATCCTTATCTATGTATCTATCCTACAGACTAAACGCCCCGTAACTGATCTGTATACATATATGTATATTTATACGTATATTCATATATCTAATCGCCTTTCTATGTATATTTATACGTATATTCACATATCTACTCCCCTTTCTATATATCCTTATCTATGTATCTATCCTACAGACTAAACGCCCCGTAACTGATCTATATACATATATGTATATTTATACGTATATTCACATATCTACTCCCCTTTCTATATATCCTTATCTATGTATCTATCCTACAGACTAAACGCCCCGTAACTGATCTATATACATATATGTATATTTATACGTATATTCACATATCTACTCCCCTTTCTATATATCCTTATCTATGTATCTATCCTACAGACTAAACACCCCGTGACCAAAACCCTTCATGAATAAACTCCCTATATCCAGCGCGGGTTGAGGGAGACACCAGCCCAGAAACCCACTATCTCTCGAGGTTTTTTCCCAGGCCAGCCATAACGTACGGCACAACTCACTTCCTCTTCATCTCCGACCGGCCGCCATGTCAACGTTAATAGTGTGCGTTGATGCTTCTCATATTGTGGCGGGCACAACCTCCTCTCCATTAGCTTATGTTAGACTCATTGAACATTAGTGTCTCTCGTTTGCCCGCTTGGTTTAATGTCCCGCGCATGGCGGTGCGCCATTGTTGTCACGTGACCTGGAGTGTCGCGCGAGGGGTGGCGGGTTGGCGGGAAAATGGCTGCGTTCAAGAAGATATGGGGAAAACAGATCCATAAAATGTATCTTTGTCCGCTGAAAACTCGTGGGTAAGATTTACATAAACGATTCTCGATATTCATATGTATACATATGTACTTAAGTTTTCTATTCTTTATTTTGTGGGAATTTTGTATTTTTAAGGTTACAAATCGAGAGAAATACAACTGGTAAAGGTGTTTTGAAAAGTTCATCCGACAGAAAATGTCGAAAGTTGGGTGGTATAATCCCATTCAGTCCCCTTTGCCACCTCCTCTTTCCCCATTTCCTCACCCCTCCCCCACGAAAACCACCACCATCCCCCAGAACAAAATCCCCCCATCACACACACCCCCCCACACACACATCACTACCGGCCTCACCCCACACACACACCACCCCACACTATGGCCGTGGGATTCGCCTCTCTACTTATCCAGAACAAAATGTTCCCATATGGATTTTCTTTTTTTCCTTTCCTCTCTGTGTTTCTCTGTGCCACACTTCATAGCTAACATAGATACTAATGGCGACAGAAGGATGAGTACTGTTTCTACGAGTTCTGTATCATGAAAGTATAAAGTAACTATGATGAATATTAAATGGGGGAAAAAAAGTATATATATGGTCAT
>NC_092237.1:58193707-58228707 GCF_036320965.1 Panulirus ornatus | reverse complement strand
CACACGCGATACCCCCCTTCTGTGGGAAGACCCCCTATCCTTGACAGTAAGCAGACCCCCACCTTCAAGCCTGGGATGGTGATTAATCTTGACTGCAGCCAAGGGAGATGATGATGCTGCTGCTGCTGGTTGGGGAGGGTAGTGAGGAGGTGAGAGAGAGAGAGAGAGAGAGAGAGAGAGAGAGAGAGAGAGAGAGAGAGAGAGAGAGAGAGAGAGAGGATGTGCCAGCCACACCCACCCACCAGGAGCAAGGGGAAGAGTGTGGAGGAGGAGGACGACGACGCAGGGGGGTGCCCTGGGAAGGCCATAGGGAGTGTTGCCTCCCTCCCACAGGGTTGAACCTGTCATTGTCTGGCCATCAGCAGCCAGGCTGTTGCTTGTGTCAGCACCAGGTCACCACACCCGGCTCCCGGGGATGGTGGCCTGGGGAGATTACCGGGGGAGATGTACTGGGGAGAGGGTTAGTTACTTGGGGAGATATACTGGGAGGGGGTAGTTACTAGGGGATATATATATATATATATATATATATATATATATATATATATATATATATATATATATGGGCTGCTGAAGCCTGAACTTCCAGGAGAATTTAAGGCACGTGAGAAGCGATGAGATGTCACTGTGTGGACCCCAGGGTATATGAGACAGTTAGGGTAAACCACGGTGTAGTTTACGGGGCTGTGGAAGTTGAGGTCTGGTTTACGATACATTATACATGGCAAGGAGAGAGTTATTGTCCTTGATCATAAGACCCCCACCATCATACTTCAAGGGCATGGTCAATACACCCTCTCTCAAACTCGATGTTATTAAAAGGGAAATGGATATGAGGCACTGTATAATAAACTCCCCACATTAAAGATTATGCTCTGATTTCCTTACCTAGAATACATCTACCAAGTCATTCTAAATTTATCGGGATGAGTTTACCATGGTAGATTAACGAGATGGGTTTACAAGGTAGGTAAACCACGGCTGCTTATACTGTAGAGTGGAAACTTGTGTTCGGATGAAATCCCTGTCTGGCGTGATGGAGATTACTGGGGAGGGATTTTTTTTTTACAGCTCAAAAAGTAAAGAATAGGAATCCAAGAGAGAGAGAGAGAGAGAGAGAGAGAGAGAGAGAGAGAGAGAGAGAGAGAGAGAGAGAGGTGGAGAGAGGCAAAGGGTGAGGGTGGAAAGAGCAAACGTGAGAGGGAGAGAAAGAAAGGGTGATGGAGTGAAGGAAAGGGTAAAGGAGAGGAGGAAAGGCTGAGAAAGAGATAGAATGAGAGAGAGAAAAAAAAATTGAAACGAGGAAGAAGATGATGGAAATGATAAAAAGGAAAGGAAGGAGAGAAGTAAAAGAAGGGGAATGAGACGGGAGGTGAGGCGAAGTGGCCAGAGGGATAGAGGATGAGACGAGGGGAGTGAGGAATTAAAGGGAGAGAGATGGGAAAGATACATCAAGGAAAGGGGGTGTCAAGAGTTCCATATGTCAACCACCCAGGAGCAAGTGTATAGGAAGACTGACTCTCTCTCTCTCTCTCTCTCTCTCTCTCTCTCTCTCTCTCTCTCTCTCTCTCTCTCTCTCTCTCTCTCTCTCTCTTCCTCTCACACTCATACAGGTGTGCTTGCAGGCAGATCAGTGAGTCAATGAGAACAGAAAAGTGCTTTTTTCATACATTCAGTAAAATATACAATATATTTTTTCCCCTCCCTCGATATTTTGGACTTAAAAACTCTAAAGAATGGAATAAAAGTGTGCTGGTATATGAATGAAAAAAAATCTCCATATTCTTTCACTTTGGTGAGGCAATATGACTGATCTTTAATATTCTTTTTTTCTCTCTCTCTGTCTATAACTCGCAACGAAATTAGAATCAAGGAAACTTGGCTCATTTTCCTCCCTTAAAAATTACTTTAATTTAGTGACCCCGTCTGAAATTCATATTTCACCAATTTTACTGCACACGCCTCCGTTTTTGAATTACTGAGTTACAGGGGTAACATTTTGAGCTACAGGGCCGTTTTGAGTGACAGGGCCATTTTGAGTTACAGGGCCATTTTGAGTTACAGAGGCCATTCTGAGTTACAGGGTAATTTTCAGTTACAGGGTGATTTTGAGTTACAGAGGACATTTCAAGTTAAAGGGCTATTTTAAGTTACAGGGCCATTTTGAGTTACAGAGCCATTTTGAGTTACAGGGCCATTTTGAGTTACAGGGCCATTTTAAGTTACAGGGCCGTTTTGAGTTACAGAGCCATTTTGAGTTACAGGGCCATTTTGAGTTACAGGGCCATTTTGAGTTACAGGGCTATTTCAAGTTACAGGGCCATTTTGAGTTACAGAGCCATTTTGAGTTACAGGGCCATTTTGAGTTACCGGGCCATTTTGAATTACAGGGCCATTTTATTCTCTATATTGACATGTAATATATGCTTGCACGCTAGTCTTTCAGCTGTTCGTTCAACGTTTAGACTCGTTAGTCTCAACGAGATAGATAGTCGTTATTCGTGCAAGAAGCACCACCACCCGTGAGGTCATTCGTTGCTCTGCAAACGTTTGCTGGTCGTACCAACAGTTGGAGGTCGTACCTAAAAGGGGGTGTTATAAACAGTCGTGCGTTAAAAATAACCCTAATACAGTCGTGTTGGAAAGGCTTTGTTTGTCGCTGCTCATTGTTTATGTCGTCGTCTTCATGGTCGTTGTATGGTCGTTGTATGGTCGTTGCATATATACACACGGGAATCGTCGTTTTCCTTGGGTTGAATAGACCTGTAAAAACGTTTTCTAGTCTTCGTTTTCTTATGGGGGTAAATCGATCCATACAAACGTTTTCCAGACGTCTTGTTGTTATTGATTGAAAAAAAAAAAACGTTTTAATGTCATTGTTTTCTTTGGGGTTAAGCCGACTTAGACAAACGTTTGAAAGTCATTGTTTTCGCTGGTGGTAAGAGGTTATTATAAGTGGTCGTCTCCAGGTCGTTTCAAGGCCATAAGTCGTCGAAATAAATGAACTGGAATGTCGTGTGCTACCATGATTGCTGGAAGTATTCTTCCACGTATATCTACGTCTTCCAGCCCTCATAGGCCCCTTTCCCTCCCTCCCTCCCTCCTTCCTTCCCTCTCTCTCTCTCCCTCCCTCCCAACGCACTATACCACCAACCAACTCTAGGATATCCTCCCAGTGCTCAGTTCAACCCCCTATAATCTGTCTGTCTGACCCAGGAAAGAAACAGTCCACAACAGACGGTATTCATATAATGATGATTGAGAAGACGGAGGGTAAAGTTATGAACGAGGGAGAGAGAGAAAAAAAAAAAAGAAAATGGGACCTGTGAGGGATTTCTTTTCTTTCCTCCCGCAGCGATCAGAGAGAGAGAGAGAGAGAGAGAGGGAGAGAGAGAGAGAGAGAGAGAGAGAGAGAGAGAGAGAGAGAGAGAGAGTAAAAAATGCTGCATGTGGGAAATATTTCCTTCTTCTTTCTTTTTCTTTCCTATTTCTTTCGACCTGATGGGGAAATTAGAACATCTACGAAGTTTTACTTTTAGTGTGATTACGTCTTGGGATACGGCGTCTCTTAGGAAGTATTCGTAGTAGTAGTAGTAGTAGTAATAGTGGTAGAAGTAGTAGTAGCAGTAGAAGTAGTAGTAGTAGTAGTAGTAGTGGTAGTAGTGGTAGCAATTTTGCAAGTAGTAGCATCAGTCTTACCACTACCTGCCATTAACGAATATCTGATCATTGAAGAATATTTAAACTCGATATATTTGATCACCGTGAAAACATTTTCTTGCAATTGGGAAAGAAAACGACCTCTTTTCCTCTCCCTCTCCCTCTCCTCCTCCTCCTCCACCCGAGGCGACACGACCTGACCCACCCTGGAGGCGGCTGGGCAGTCGTTGTAGTCGTGCGCTGGAGAGGCAGCCCACACCAACTGCTTCCCATTATTGTAACAATGAGGATTTATCGCCACCAACGCGACACTCGTTAACCATTCCTTGTCAGGGACCAGCCAGCTCAACCCAGCCAGCCAGCCAGCTAACCAACCCCTGCATCTGTAGTTAACCCGCGCATCTGACCCCCATCTGGTCCTGGTGACCTCTAGCGTACGACTGTACGACCCTTGAGTGTACAAGGGCTGGATTTTTGAGCACGACAATATGGCCCGTAATGATTTTAAGGGAATCCCTGTTTTTTCAGCCTTGACGATACGACCTATGAACAAGACGTTACGACCCTGAAGCACTACGGTACGACTCTTAAAACACGATGCTGCTATGACGACTCGAAAGGGGCCAGGTCGTACGCCAAGCAAAACCGTACCTTACGGTCGTACCTTTATGGTCAAAGAGTCACCCCTGAAAGGATAGAACCATTGGAAAATGTCCTCGATTGTGTCTATATTGTCTGATTTCACCCAGTGCTCGAGGGAGCCTGAGAACGCAAAGGCAGCCAATAAACATTTGGATGGGAGAGAGATGGCAAAATTCCAGACACAAGAGCTCCTGAGCAACGTATATACGAGCGTATCAAACCCTTTACTCAAGATTGAATCCCCTACTGTAGGCTGTGGACAAGTGAGCAGGGTCACGCGTTTATACACGTATTTCCTCCCTCAACATTCTGAAGTCAGAAGCCAAACTTAACGTAAGCAGTCTGTAGTCATAGACGTGCACGATAATTGGTTGTTATCGTAGGTTAAATGTTGTTGAGTGTTGGCCCAGAGTTATCTGTTGACAGACACTAGTATTTCGGAAGGTCTGTGATGGATTTTTCACCTTCGTATGTGTAGTCAAATTATCACTGATATACGGAGTTGAATTTTGATTTGCATAATCATAATTACAGTGGGAGTAATTAAACGTTATGGCTCTCTTGACCTGAAGTGTGTACCTCGCATATCAATTAATACCATTTTTTTTGCAAAGCGTAAATTAAGTGCTGGATAATTAAGACGCACATATTTCCTTCGGTGTGTGTGAGTGTGTTGTGGAGAGAGAGAGAGAGACAGACAGATAGACAGATACTTAGGTCGATAGATAGATGTTGTAGAGAGAGAGAGAGAGAGAGAGAGACAGACAGATAGACAGATACTTAGGTCGATAGATAGATGTTGTAGAGAGAGAGAGAGAGAGAGAGAGAGAGAGAGAGATAGACAGATGCTTAGGTCGATAGATAGATGTTGTAGAGAGAGAGAGAGAGAGATAGATAGACAGATGCTTAGGTCGATAGGTAGAGAGCGAGAGAGAGAGAGAGAGAGAGAGAGAGAGAGAGAGAGAGAGAGAGAGAGAGAGAAGATATGTGTGTGTGTGTGTGTGTGTGTGTGTGTGTGTATGAGTGCGAGTGATCCTGACTCTTCATTCTTCCCTTCTCTTCACTCAGGATAAGGGAGTGAATTCAGATGTTTTTACTGAGTGCCAACGAGGTAAACACGGCGTTCGCTCGAGCCACCAGAGGCGCCCGCGTCACACGAATAAATTATGCAAATGAGGGGACGTTTGGGTGCGACTGATAGCTCTTCCTGACACCCAAGTCCGACTTGGAGGGGGAGGCAAGTCTGTGTGCATTATACTCATGATATATATATATATATATATATATATATATATATATATATATATATATATATATATATATATATATGATCATCCTGGGAATATATCGGGGGTTGTTTATGTAGTTTTGTTGTCGTTCTGCGTCCTGGAAAGATGATAATGAGGAAAGATGATGTGATACACTTGTTCTTCCTGGGAATAATTGTGGGGAGTTATATTCATTATTCGTCTTGGGTTGGGAAAAAAAATGATATCAAATGCCATTTCCCTTTTTTTCCCAAGTGATTCAGAGAGGCTCAAAGAAACAAGCAAATATCATTATTATTATTATTATTATTATTATTATTATTATTATTATTATTATCATTATTATCATCATTATTATTATTATTATTATCATCATTATTATTATTATTATTATTGTTATTATTATTATTATTATTATTATTATTATTATTATCATTATTGTTATTGTTATTATCATCATTATCTTTATCGTTATCATCAATACACCTGATATTTCTGGAAAGTAACGCTTGTAAGGATGAAAAAAAAAAAAGAGTTCATTGTAGAAATTGACGTAGTCTACGGGGTTGTCGCTTCCTATATCAAGAATACATACTCTCTCTCTCTCTCTCTCTCTCTCTCTCTCTCTCTCTCTCTCTCTCTCTCTCTCTCTCTCTCTCTCTCTCTCTCTCTCTGTGTGGAATGCCTTGAAACAAGATCCTGCACTCTAAGGGTTTTTATATGTGTGTGTGTGTGTGTGTGTGTGTGTGTGTGTGTGTGTGTGTGTGTGTGTGTGTGTGTGTGTGTGTGTGTGTGTGTGTGTGTGTGTGTGTGTGTGTGTCTGATCTATCGTCCATTCGTGCTTCCCACTGGTCAGATCTATCGGGAATTCCTCACCCTTATTTCCTCTGTATTCTTTTTTTCAACATCTTCTCTACTTCTCATTCTAAGCATTTTTGTCTGTCTCTCTTTCAGTCACCTGTTGCTCACATCAACACCTTAACCACCATGACGGCCAATGTGCAAAAAAGATATTCCTTTTATTCTCTCTAACGTCTTCCTATCCCTTCATCTTTATCCTTGTCTTTCCTCTCGTCCTCCTCAAAGCATCAGATCCTACATCCTCCAAAGTGGCTCCTCCCACCTCCTGCTTCCACATCTTCGCTACTTCTCTCTTCCTCAGGAGGAAATGTCATACCCCCTCCTTCCGTCAATCAGTTTCCTTGGATTGAATCTTGCTCAGTTCAGGGACGCACTGCTGCTATTTTGTTTTTCTCCCTCTGGCAGCCTCCCTCTATCCTGCAGAAGGACCAAGAGTGTTGCTCCCTGTGATCCATCTTCAGGAAGGTCGTGGATCTCCTCTCATCATCAGGGAAGGTCGTGCCTTTTTTTTTGAAGCGAAGGGTTCAGATGGCAAGTGATTCACATCTGTCTGACACTGAGGCATTTTTCGAAAATCTTCATTCGTCTCGGTCTGTAGAGACGAACCATTTCAGTCCTAGTGTGGGTGAAGTGTACATAGCTGGGGGGTAGGTCGAAGCAAGTCCAGAGCGTAGAGTGGGTACAGTACCTGGACATAGGAGGGCGGCACAAGAATCTAGAAGGTCCTCCTCCAGCCCTCTCTGTCCCTGTTGAAGGTCGAGTTCGTGTGTCCCTTTTCCGACTTCGTCTTGAGACCCGACTGACGCTCTGCTTATCTCCTTGAGTCACAATGCTTGATTATGACGGTCTGACCTTTTGATATGACCATTAAAAGGTTTTCGGGTCAAAGACCAGACCATCCCACTCCAGGAGGATCAAAGGACAAGCCATCATCATACCTCAAGGGTTGTACCGTCGTTGCTCAAGGGTCGTACCGTCGTTGCTCAAGGGTCGTACCGTCGTTGCTCAAGGGTTGTACCGTCGTTGCTCAAGGGTTGTACCGTCGTTGCTCAAGGGTCGTACCGTCGTTGCTCAAGGGTCGTACCGTCGCTCCTCAAGGGTCGTACCGTCGTTGCTCAAGGGTCGAACCGTCGTTCCTCAAGGGTCGTACCGTCGTTGCTCAAGGGTCGTACCGTCGTTGCTCAAGGGTCGTACCGTCGTTGCTCAAGGGTCGTACCGTCGTTGCTCAAGGGTCGTACCGTCGTTGCTCAAGGGTCGTACCGTCGTTGCTTAAGGGTCGTACCGTCGTGATCAATGGTTCGAATCTTTGTCCCCCTTAGGTTGAAAAAGATTTATGAAAATATCTCACTTGAAGAAATTGTAACTTACATATGATACTGTAAACACTTAAGCCTTCATGGTTTTCTTTCTTGTAAAGACGGTAATCTCAACCAACCAGACACACACACACACACACACACACAACACACACACACACACACACACACACACACACACACACACACACCCACACACACACACACACACACAGAAATACTGCCTTGAATTCCAATCAGTCTCTCTCATTAAGACATCCACGCTGGCAGTACTCTCTCCTGTATAATAATCCAGCAACTAATTACATCTTGAATGGTTTTGTAAACACCTCATTCATATCAGCCTTACGTTGCTGCCAACCTACCCTCTTTTTATCCCTAGCGAGCCTCCATTGTACGCTGGACAAACAGATTTGTTATTTATTCGGATAAGAGAGGCAGAGAATTTCTATTCGGATAAGAGAGGCAGAGAATTTCTATTCGGATAAGAGAGGCAGAGATTTTCTGTAAGCATTGGAATACTGGATTACTAATTAGGAGTGATTCTGTCCAAGCGATTCACGTTTACCTATGTAAAGTCTTGCTGGAAACGTAACTGGAAATGGGATTTGCTTCTTGATAAAGACGACCCAAAGCTTCTGGTAAAGGGTCAGGTCAAAGGTCAGCTCCATCGTGCCCAAATATATATATATATATATATATATATATATATATATATATATATATATATATATATATATATATATATATATATATATATATATATATATATTGGAAAGGATCACAATTTTGCGCGTGATCAAGATATTCCTATCTATCTAGATAGATAGATAGATAGATAGATATACACGAGTCTGGTTGACTTCGTATATTTTCCTCACTTCTTCCAAACACGGCCCAATAAACACACATCCTGAAGCGTGGAGCGCGAGAAGAAGGCAATGTCTCTTTTCTGTGACGCCCCGCGGGAAGTTTGGCCGGTGATCCATCTCCCCTCTGGCAAGGAGGAGGAGGAAGAGCTGCAGGAGGAGGAAGAGCTGTAGGAGTAGGAGGAGGAAGAGGAAGATTCGGAGGAGGAGGGATAAAAGGCTGGAGGACACGACAGGAGGAGGAGGAGGAGGAGGAAGAAGAGCTGCAGAAGGAAGAGGAGGAAGAGGAAGATTCGGAGGAGGAGGGATAAAAGGCTGGAGGACACGACAGGAGGAGGAGGAGAGGGAGGAGAAGGAAGAGCTGCAGAAGTAGGAGGAGGAAGAGGAAGATTCGGAGGAGGAGGGATAAAAGGCTGGAGGACACGACAGGAGGAGGAGGAGGTGGATGGTGGTTAGAAAATGGGGCATCCAAGAGAGGGCAAGAAAGCGTGTTTAGAAACACATAATGACTCTCTCTGTACCCGCAATTCAGATCTAATTGACCGGGGCCGTGTGTTCCTTGAGGTTCCTCTGTATGTATATGTGTGTGTGTGTGTGTGTGTGTCTCTGAGTGGGAGGTCCCAGGAGAAAAATGGACATCAGACATTTTTACAAGACGAGAATTACTCGTTCTTTTTCTCTTCATGTCGACGAATGAGTGAGTTCTGGCTGACGGTGTACAGTGTGGTCGTTTATTTCTCTTTATTAACGACATAAAAACGATTTACAAAAAAAGAAAAGACGCAGAAAAGTTTATCTTATTCCAAAAGAGGTTGTAGAGGTCGTGGTTGGAGGTAGGGTAGGTAGTAAAGGAGAAACAAGTTAATATGTCTCCATAACTGTTTATGGTGATAAAGATAACATTAAGATAGTGAAGATAACATTAAGATATAGTAAAGATAACTGTAAGATAGTAAAGATAAATAGTAAACATTAAGATATAGTAAAGATAACAGTAAGATAGTAAAGATAACAGTAAGATGGTAACGACAACAGTAAGATGGTAACGATAACAGTAAAATGGTAACGATAACAGTAAGATAGTAAAGATAACAGTAAGATAGTAAAGATAACAGTAAGATATTAAAGATAACATTGAAATAGTTTTCTCTTCCACTTTGTTACTTTTGACCTCAGGCTTTCCGGATTACACAGTCGATTATAAAATAGGATTAGAATTTGTGAGTCTGGTGGATTTTATGAGAATGGTGGATTTTATGAGAATGGTGGATTTTATGAGAATGGTGGGTTTTATGAGAATGGTGGGTTTTATGAGAATGGTGGGTTTTATGAGAATGGTGGGTTTTATGAGAATGGTGGGTTTTATGAGAATGGTGGGTTTTATGAGATTGGTGGGTTTTATGAGAATGGTGGGTTTTATGAGAATGGTGGGTTTTATGAGAATGGTGGGTTTTATGAGAATGGTGGGTTTTATGAGAATGGTGGGTTTTATGAGAATGGTGGGTTTTATGAGTGCTGGATTTATGAGGCGGCGTATCTCATGAGGTGGACATTTACTTCATTAAAGGTATGTTCTTTATGAGCAACATACTCACAAGTGCTGTAGTATGCTCAGGACACTATGAGTATGATATACTCTGATGTTTGAGTATGCTCAACACCAGTGTGGTCTATCTATTTATCGAGTATGTCGCCACTGGTGACCTTGACCTTTGACACGGTGACCTGGGGCTGTGACCTTCCTGAGAGCGAGAGTTTAGAACCTGAAGTACGACCATCTGTTGTGGGTTAAACCACTGAAGAGGTCGTTACGACCCTTGAGTACGACGGTTATAGTCCTTGGACAAGACACCCTTTGACCTTGACCTGATCCTCTCGAAGTTAAGTTACAAGTTAGGTCGTCACACCCAAAGAATATCACCTTCGTGTGTTCAAGGGGTCGTAACGCGTCGTCCTTCAGGGTCGTAATGTCGTGCTCAAGCGTCGTACTGTCGTATTTCACCGTCGTACCGTTGTGCTCAAGGGCTTAAGGCCAGTTGTTTATGTTCCAATATAACCCCGAGTCTGGCCATTACAGGCTGCTGGACACGCAATTTACAAGCTTATAAGATAATCAGTATGCAAATCATACACATATTATTCCTTTAGCTAATCAAACTTCACGCGATTTGACTGCATATATAACATTGTTCGGTGAAATTTGAAGCAAATGATATATATATATATATATATATATATATATATATATATATATATATATATATATATATATATATATATATATATATCTTTTCTTTTTTTCAAACTATTCGCCATTTCCCGCGTTAGCGAGGTAGCGTTAAGAACAGAGGACCGGGCCTTTGAGGGGATATCCTCACCTGGCCCCCTTCTCTGTTCCTTCTTTTGCAAAATTATAAAAAATAAAAGTTTCGTCTTCATTTGATCAAGTATATCGTTACAAAGAACAAAGTAAGGAATCTATGCAAAGCAAAGGACTTAAACAAGAGTCAGAAAGACTTCGATGCTCTTTCCTACAGTTAAATTCTTCTATATATGATGAGAGAGAGAGAGAGACTGGTTAACTCCTGAATCATTATTGCCATAGAAACTGTATGATTTTGATTCAGGTATGATTGAATCATTATTGTCATAGAAACTGTATGATTTTGATTCAGGTATGATTGAATCATTATTGTCATAGAAACTGTATGATTTTGATTCAGGTATGATTGAATCATTATTGTCATAGAAACTGTATGATTTTGATTCAGGTATGATTGAATCATTATTGCCATAGAAACTGTATGATTTTGATTCAGGTATGATTGAATCATTATTGTCATAGAAACTGTATGATTTTGATTCAGGTATGATTGAATCATTATTGTCATAGAAACTGTATGATTTTGATTCAGGTATGATTGAATCATTATTGTCATAGAAACTGTATGATTTTGATTCAGGTATGATTGGGTTCGTGAGGATCATTATCAACGGACGTGGAAAAAAATATATGGGGAAAAAACGGGAAAAAAATATGATAAAAAGATAGTGTCGTATTTAAGAAAAGTTAATGACGGGTGAAAAATGTCATGATGAACACCAAAAATAAATTTCACAACGAGGGAATGAGAAAGTTTTGTTTCTGTCTGTCTGTTGAATGCACTGCGAAAACTGGTGTGGAGAGAGAGAGAGAGAGAGAGAGAGAGATGTAGAGAGAGAGAGAGAGAGAGAGAGAGAGAGAGAGAGAGAGAGAGAGAGAGAGAGAGAGGGTGAGAGAGAGAAACAGAGAGGGGATAAAGGAAATGAGAGGCGAAGGCAGATGGATAAAACGAATAGAAATTCAAATGAGAATAAAGGGAACCAGAGGTAGAAAGAGAAAGAGAGAAATAAACCTCGGCCTCCAGGAAAGAAACAGAGGGGTCTTACGCGCACCGGAGAAGCTTAGAGAGGGCTGGAGAGGTTGAGAGACAGATGGAGAGGCTGGAAGAGACAGCAAAGAGGCTGAGAGATATCTGGGGGGGGGGGGAAAGCTAAGACATGGCCAGGTCAGACCGTATACGGGCAGCTTAAGAAGCTAAAAGAAACACAGCTAGAGAGAGAGAGAGAGAGAGAGAGAGAGAGAGAGAGAGAGAGAGAGAGAGAGAGATGTAGAGAGAGAGAGAGGCTGAGAGACAGCCTTGGCGAGACCCGTGGCATGCGTAAACGCAGTTTTGATCACCCCGCCCGCCGCCGCCAGTTAAGTTAAGTGGTTCAGCTTGCTGGCTATGGGAATCCAAGAATCGATAACGAAGCTGGTTTCCGTCCACCCCTCTGTACACCACTGAGATGGCTGGTGATCCTGTGTGTGTGTGTGTGTGTGTGTGTATCCCAGAATATCCCATCCATAAAGTAGCAGATATGTTCCTCTCCCCTAAAAATATATGTGGGATGTATTCGTCCATAGAAAGGTATACTTAAGGGGGATATGCTGGCTCGTCTGTCCCTTTTCTCTAATACGGGATGTCAATCTACTAGATGTAGCTCTCTCTCTCTCATTCTCTCTTACTCTCTCTCTCTCTCTCTCTCTCTCTCTCTCTCTCTCTCTCTCTCTCTCTCTCTCTCTCTCTCTCTCTCTCTCCTCCCAAGAGGGATATAATCTTGTACTTAAATGTCTTATGGTATACTACTATGGGGTATGCTACTTTGGATCTTGTTTTACATCTTAAGTTACGAGTATATTTTGTGTGTGTGTGTGTGTGTGTGTGTGTGTGTGAGTGAGTGGCTTTATAGATTCATTGTGAAGTTTCTTCTAGGCAAAGTTTTTTTTTCTCCTTTAGTGCTCAAAAATGTACTTCCTTAAGAGTCTGTTGTACGACATGGAACACGACTTTACGACCCTTTAGCACGACGGTACGACCTTTTCTGTATGGTGGCCTAGTCGTAAACCCAACCCTTTTTAAGTGTCAGGTCAAAGACCGGGCCATCATAAATAGGGGTCATATGGTGGTGCTCGAGGGTTGTCAAGTCGTGCTCAAGGGTCGTACCGCCGTGCTGAAGGATCGTGCAGTCGTACCCAAGGGCAGTAACGTCGTGCCAGAGGGCCATCTTGTCGTGCTTAAGGGTCGTATCGTTGAATTCTGTGGGTAGTGAACAGACCCTACCTCCATCCTCTGTGTTTCCAAGGTCCTCCCCTTCCCTCTCCCTCCCCCACTCCATTAACCTCCCTTACACTAACCTCCTCCTTGACCCACCCCTTCATACTATGACCTAACTCTTTGCCTCTCACACCCTTGTTCAGTTCATCCCATTACATAGAACAGGGTCTTTATTCTCCTTACCCCTCCTCCATTAACCCCCTTCGATAATACTCCTCCCACTCCTCCTCCGGCGTCAGACGGTGAAATCACCACTCCATATGTTCTTTACATCATCTCTCCTGCAGCTGGGTGACGCGGGATTCACCAGCTGGTGTCATGCAGATGGCGTGGAGGCATATGCTGGGTAGAGACAGATGGTGCGGAGGTAAATAGTGGAAAGAAACAGATGGTTAGGGGTAGACAGGTGGTAGGGAGGTAGCTAAGGCAGCTGATCGTTAGACAGATGGTGGCCAGTCAGATGGCATCGAGACAGCCAGCTGGCTGGCAGCTTAACAAGACAGCTGGTGACGAGAGAGATCGTCCTTCAGTATATGAAATAAAAAGAGAAAAAAAATTTTTCCCACCAATTTCCTTTTGACAACAAACGACAAAAGTGAAACGAGAGAGAGACAAAAAAAATATCAGATGTTTTCGTTTAATGACGCGATAAGTTAAGTCACTCTGTACTTGTTTTTTGTTGGGCCTGTGTTATTTTTTTGTGGCGCCTACTTTGTTTGTTTTTCATTTACTTAAGCCTGTTAGGTTGTAGGCGAGTGTTTTTGTTACCTTATTCTTTTTTTTTTGTACCTGCACACTGAGCTTCAGAGGTTATACGACACGTCGTATTATTATTTTTTTCTATTCTCGATCGTGCGACAGGGGCAGGTAGAGCCCACGTCGTTTCCCACGTCCCCCTCATACACACACACACACACACACACACACACACACACACACACACCTGAACCTTATTTCCTGCCAGTTGATAATCATATCGAGGTCTTGTGTTCCCTGTGGGGCAACCTCAGTAGATAAGAGTTTGCCTCCTCCTTGGCTTTTCTCTTTCAAAACATCACAAGTCGATGAATGATAAATAAAAGATGAATAATTGACTTCAAGTGTGTGTGTGTGTGTGTGTGTGTGTGTGTGTGTGTGTGTGTGTGTGTGTGTGTAAGTACGCTCCATTTAAAGAGCTCCTGTCGTCAATTATCATAAAGGATTCAAAACCCATAAAGAATAAAAGTCTTCAGAAGCTGAGGAGCTGAACCTCTCCTTCCTCTTCGTACAACAGTTATTGTATGAAAGGAGACTAGATTTACCCCAGGCGGGCATCAGCTGGTGGGAGCAGACGCTAGAATCCTCACCTCACACACACACACACACACACACACACACACACCGCTGACTCCTCCTCATCCGTCTTCATCCAGCACAAACACCAGGCTGGGAGGTGAGGGTGTGGGGGGAGGAAGTGGTCGAAAAGCCTGAGGATCTTGTAGTTGGTCGCTGGAAAGTAATGTTGGTGATGGTGGTGATGGTAGAAAGTGGTGGTGATGATGGTGGTGATGGTGGTAGTAGAGTTTAGTAGAGTTTAGTAGAGGCTGGATGTGGTGGTAAGAAGCGATGGTGGTGGTAGGGTTTTCGTGGCGATGGTGGTAGGAAGCGATGGTGGTGGTAGGGTTTTCGTGGCTGTGGTGGTAGGAAGCGATGGTGGTGGTAGGGTTTTCGTGGCTGTGGTGGTAGGAAGCGATGGTGGTGGTAGGGTTTTCGTGGCTGTGGTGGTAGGAAGCGATGGTGGTGGTAGGGTTTTCGTGGCTGTGGTGGTAGGAAGCGATGGTGGTGGAAGGGTTTTCGTGGCGGTGATGGTATGAAGCGATGGTGGTAATGGCTGTGGTGAGGGTGGTAGCAACCAGCTTAGTGTTTCCTTCATTTATTCATGTGGTGTGTTAGTGACCTTGTCACTATAGCTCAGTCAGCATCTAACTAGTCATCACCTACTGTACAGCTAGTCATCACTAAGAGCCTGTGTGTGTAAAACCATGGTATCAACTCTGTGAAACACTCATGTGTATCTATGCTACTCTTGGCTATGTAGACGTACCTCGCTCATGTGCTGGGCTAAAGCGTAGACATTCATCTTACGCTTTTATTTGTGATTAGTTAACTAGTTACATTTATGTCCCCACACACACACACACACACACAAACGAAAGAAATCTATGAAGTTTCGAAAGACATGAAAAACAGAGATGGAGGACAACAGGGTAGGGATGGAGGAGGACAACCCTCCCTCTCTCTATTAGTGTCCTGGTGTGGCTGCTGCTGAGGGAGGGAGGAGAGGAGAAGGGAGATAGAGTCGGTGGCGTGTTAACAGACTCCTGAGAACCATCCGTTGCTGCCGGACGCCCTTCGTTGTCCGGGTCATTCGCGGTGTCAGGGAGGGTTTGTCCTCTCTCCTGGTACATCATACGTCACCCGTAACAGTAGCAGTCAACAGGAGCAGCAGTAACAGTGATAACAGTAGCAGCGGTAACAACAGAAGCAGCAGTGGCCAACAGTTTTGCGAATATCTCTTCACAGTCGTGGGATATCTGTTAACAGACGTCTGTCATCTCCCATCTCGAGCACCCAAGGGCAGCTCAGAATCCTCGAGGAACGTATTTTCTTGAGGGAGACGATGAAGAAGGATCTCTTCCAAGGAGATGATGGAGGGAAGGGGGTGTGGGAAGGGGATGCGTTCCTGTAGGTACGTAAGATGATGGAGGAAGGGGATGTGGGAAGGGGTGAGTTTCTGTAGGTACGTGAGATGATGGAGGAAGGGGATGTGGGAAGGGGATGAGCACCTGTAGGTACGTACGAATTTGTAATTCATCATTACTCTCCATCCCCAGCCCCCTTTGACACCCCCACCCTGACCCACCCTCGCTGTTTAGGTCCACAAGGAAGAAGAAAAATGTATATACGTTTTGGTTGGCTATTCTTCCTATTATGACGTTACTCTCATCCTTTGATCACGGCCGCTTTACCCTTACGTGTCTGTGAGGATTTAAGATCCCCTTTTTTTCATTTTTTTTTTTGCGTTTTTTTTTTAAGGTTTTTTTTTTACTAAGTAGGAACGATTTTTTATATGGTTCTTGTGGTCGATGATTTTGGGGATGGGAGATGTTACATTGATATGTTCCTGAGGCAGTACTGCTCTCAGCTGAAAGAAGTCTCTCTCTCTCTCTCTCTCTCTCTCTCTCTCTCTCTCTCTCTCTCTCTCTCTCTCTCTCTCTCTCTCTCTCTCTCCCTCCTGCTTCGAAGGACGAGCACCGTCATGTTCTATGGATTATCACATAACTGGACTCTATAATGTTAGCTCACAGAAAATGAGGCAACATGTACGTTAGCAACAAACAAAGAATGAGGAAACATTATGACGTTAGCAACAAAATATGAGGTAACATTTATGACAGCAACAGAAAATGAGGCAAACATATACGATAGTAACAAAAAATATGAGGCACCACATCGAACCATATTGTATAAGGCCATTCAAGCGTTTTCTACTCGCGGTCGTAGACAGTATCATGAGGGGGTCGTACCATAGGCAGCTGAGGGACCATGGTAGCTGTATGTGGGCCATGATCTCAATGCCAATTGCCACAAGGCCTACGACCCGATCGTAACTCCAAGCGCGTCTCTGGGTGTCGTACACTGGTGGGTTATTCCATCATCGTAAGTAATTTGTAAGTAATTTGTCCCCCATCATTTAAAGTCATCCCTCTCGTATCCGTTCAGTTCCATTTTATGTCACTGGGGGAATCACACTGTAATCTATCGTCATTTTGAATATCATTATCAGCCAATTTCTCTATCTTACATCCTATGTCTGCATTGATAATCTAAATTACAACCATATCATCCATTTTCACCTATTCATACCACTGTCACTATTCCAGTTTGAATAAAAAAAAAATCAGAATCTCCCCTCCCATTCCCATCCCATCCCCTTCCCCCTACCTTCCCTCTTTCCCCCTTTCCCCAGTTTTCCACAATTTGTTCACGTTTACCCATTTCACGTCACAATGCACTTGACACGCTCCATGCAAATGTTCTCTTGATGTTCGTTCATCCACTTTTATCTTGATAACTAGCTTAGTTACTGAGGCGGAGTGGGGGGGAGGGGTGGTGGAGAGGGAAGTGGAGAGGAGAGAGAGGGGGAGAGAGGGAGGGAGGAAGGGGAGCCGGGGGAGGGAGGAGGAGAGAGATGGGAGAGGAGGGAGGGAGGGTGGGTCGTCTCTCTGTGCTGATGTCAAACCTTGAAACATTACCATCCAGATTGCATGTATAATTCACAAGGTTATGTTGAGTGAGTTAGGCTGGGAGAGAGGCCAAGGACATCTCTCTTCCGTCCCCTCCCCCCCCAATTCCCTCACCTCATTTCTCTCTTTCAGTGGGGTAAGGGGTGGGGGTTAGGGGGTGTTGGGGTTGGATGGGGTGGAGTTGGGGGACGGGGTTTGGTTAGTTCATATGTATTTCATATGTACACTCAAGACGTCTTGAAGGTCTGCGTCAGCGTTGTGGGTTGGAGTGGTTTGGGTTGGTGGTCTGGGGGAGGGTTGTGGTCTGTGGGAGTAAATTTTTTTTCTCTCTCTCTCTTCCCTTCCTTTCATCTCTCTCTCTCTCTCTCTCTCTCTCTCTCTCTCTCTCTCTCTCTCTCTCTCTCTCTCTCTCTCTCTCTCTCTCTCTCATATTCTTTCATTAGGCCTCTTCGTTCACATCTCACGACGAACGTAAACAATCCCAGGTTTATGAATGGGCCTTGCCTACCTACCCCCCCCCCCCACCTACCCCCCAGATGGGTAAACACGGGCGACCGGTAGTACCACTCACACACACACACGGGTGGGGGGGGGGGGGGTGTTGCCATACACACCCAGCTGCTTTAACGATCTCATTCATAAAGTTTATAGGACACGCAAGTACTGCGATAACGGTGATGAGACTCATTAAAAACCGGTTTAGGGCTGAAATATAGGAGTGTTGGAGGAGGATACCCCTCCCCCACACTCCCTCACCTCTCCCCCCCCCACCCACACACACACACACACATACGCACACATACACATACACCCGGCAGCAACAGCAGCAGTTCCATAGAATCCAAGACTTCTGTTCTCCTGAGGAAAGAGAACAGTTATACGGTTATTTGTTATTTGATCTTTTTTATTTCTTGTGTGTGTGTGTGTGTGTGTGTGTGTGTGTGTGTGTGTGTGTCTGTGTGTGTGTGTGTGTGTGTGTGTGTGTGTGTGTGTGTCTGTGTCTGTGTGTGTGTGTGTGTGTGTGTGTGTGTCTATGTGTGTGTGTGTGTCTATGTGTGTGTGTGTGTGTTTGTGTGTGTGTGTGTGTGTGTGTCTATGTGTGTGTGTGTGTTTGTGTGTGTGTGTGTGTGTGTGTGTGTGTCTATGTGTCTGTGTGTGTTTGTGTGTGTGTGTGTGTATGTGTCTATGTGTGTGTGTGTGTGTCTATGTGTGTGTGTGTGTGTCTATGTGTGTGTGTGTGTGTGTGTGTGTCTGTGTCTGTGTGTGTGTGTGTGTGTGTGTGTGTGTGTCTATGTGTGTGTGTGTGTCTATGTGTGTGTGTGTGTTTGTGTGTGTGTGTGTGTGTGTGTGTGTGTCTATGTGTGTGTGTGTGTCTATGTGTCTGTGTGTGTTTGTGTGTGTGTGTGTGTGTGTGTCTATGTGTGTGTGTGTGTGTCTATGTGTGTGTGTGTGTGTGTGTGTGTCTGTGTCTGTGTGTGTGTGTGTGTGTGTGTGTGTCTATGTGTGTGTGTGTGTCTATGTGTGTGTGTGTGTTTGTGTGTGTGTGTGTGTGTGTGTCTATGTGTGTGTGTGTGTTTGTGTGTGTGTGTGTGTGTGTGTGTCTATGTGTGTGTGTGTGTCTATGTGTCTGTGTGTGTTTGTGTGTGTGTGTGTGTGTGTGTCTATGTGTGTGTGTGTGTGTCTATGTGTGTGTGTGTGTGTCTATGTGTGTGTGTGTGTGTGTGTGTGTGTGTGTGTGTGTTTCAAGTAATATTTCACGCCTCAGTTCAGGTTATTCACAGTGATCCTCATCTCCTTCACATTTTATCCCACTCGCTCTGTTATCGTCTCTTAAAACTCATCTTCACGTCTCATCAATATTCGTCTTACAAGTAGACAGAACCTCTTACCTCCCGCTCCTACACACACACACACACACACACACACACACACACACACAGACTCCAGCATCCGAAATCTACAATCACATTGGCAACTCTTTTTCTTTGATACCTTTTCCCAGTAAACCCACCTTGGCAATACCACCTCCATAAATACATTCGAGTCTTGGTCTTCGTTCTTCTTCCTCCTCCTCCTCCTCCTCTCTTCTTCCTCCTCCTCCTCCTCCTCTTCCTTCCTCGCCGTCGACGCCCTTCCTTGAGCAGCGTCGTTCTCTTCGCCTCTCGAACAATCATGTACAGCAAGATACGTTACGACACTTCCGCACCCGTGGCTGTGTGTGTGTGTGTGTGTGTGTGTGTGTGTGTGTGTGTGTGTGTGTGAGGGGACTCGACACAACATGTGGTATGTGTAGGGGTCATGGAGGCAGCAGGTAAGGGCCTGCCTCACGCCCTCCCTCCCTCCTGCTTGCCTGCCGAGGTGTGAGGGATGGTATTCATACCGCAGTGGGCCACCCTGCGGAATTTCATGGCCCCCCGCTGGTGGTGGGAGGGAGGGAGGGAGGCGAGCACGCGGGAGTTCAAGGGGTTGTGGTGAGAACAGTCAATCTCGATGGTGGTTGTGTGGATAGCAAGGGAGAAGGGAGGGAGGGAGTGGGGTGCGTGGGGGGGGGTTGTTGTTTCCTTGGCGACGTTGTAAATAACAGGGGTAGTATCTTTGGGGGTGTTGTAGATAACAGGGGTCGTATCTTTGGGGTGTTGTAGATAACAGGGGTAGTATCTTTTGGGGGTGTTGTAGATAACAGGGGTAGTATCTTTGGGGGTGTTGTAGATAACAGGGGGTAGTATCTTTGGGGTGTTGTAAATGAAAGGGGTAGTATCTTTGGGGGTGTTGTAAATAACAGGGGTCGTATCTTTTGGGGGTGTTGTAAATAACAGGGGTAGTATCTTTTGGGGGTGTTGTAAATGACAGGGGTAGTATCTTTTGGGGTTGTTGTAAATAACAGGGTTAGTATCTTTTGGGGGTGTTGTAAATGACAGGGGTAGTATCTTTTTGGGGTGTTGTAATAACAGGGGTAGTATCTTTTGGGAGTGTTGTAGATAACAGGGGTAGTATCTTTTGGGGGTGTTGTAGATAACAGAGGTAGTATCTTTAGGGATGTTGTAGATGACAGACGCAATTCCTTCGGGTGTGTTGTAGATAAGAGGCGCAGTTTCTTTTGAGGGGTTTTGAAAACACGTACAGTTTCTTTCGTTGCGCTGAAGATGATGGAGCCAGTCAGTTGTGGCAGTGTTGGAAATAACAGGGTCAGTCGCGTGTGGGCGATGAGGGGGTAACAATTAGTGTAAAAAGAGAGAGAGAGAGAGAGAGAGAGAGAGAGAGAGAGAGAGAGAGAGAGAGAGAGAGAGAGAGAGAGAGCCACATATGCGAGCATTCAGCTCACATCAGCAACCAGGGAGAACTATTTTTAAACACCAAACTATCTACTAACTCAGATCTATAATCATATATGATCTCACTGGAACCGATCAGTATTTACGTAGGAGTTATATGCTCAATACACCTCAAGTGTTGTATGGATATGATGTATGATGCCGGATTTATGTGTGGTGTTAGATTTATATATTGTGTGGGATTTATGTAGGTCATTAGATTTAGTGACAAGTTATTGATAATCGATCATTTAAGCAATATAACACACACACACACACACACACGCACACACACGCACGTATATATATATATATATATATATATATATATATATATATATATATATATATATATATATATGAACGACAGATGTTAAACTTACAGCACACAAATCTATTTTTATCATTTTTTTTTATTTTACATTTACAGGTAGTAGAATAAATAGTAATCATTTTTACACTGCAAGTGTTTGCATTGAAATAGAACGTTTTATAAAAATGCTGAAAAGAAAAACGTCACTATATATGTCTCGTTTGATATTAATGAATAGGATAAATGAAACATACAGAGGGGTAGACTCCACTTAAAAGTTCCATACACCTTTGTGCAATGCTGATTTTGAGAAGGAGAGAGAGAGACAGAGAGATGCATATCTTGGTAGAACATAAAATCTTATCATATACATATAGATATGTTTCTAGTATGTTTACAAATATAAGAGTAAGATTCAATTGCCAAGTCTCCCCACAAGATATATGACGTTACTTGACAGCCTTTGACCACAACACTCACAAGAAACCCCACTGGCCCCCTTTCAGCATCCTCTTCCCAGCATCAGTCACACGTACGGACGCCCAACACACACACACACACACACACACACACACACACACACACACACACACACAACACACACACACACACACACACACACACACCAAGAACCAAACCACAGGCCCCAAATTGCACCCTATCTGGAACCCATTCTTGGCTGAAGACCTTTGTGGATTGTGCCTTAGAAATCCCTCTTGCAGGCGGATCTGTCTGGCCATCCTAGGCCAGCTACAGCAGAGAGCCTGGGGAAAATAGGCCCAGGAGGGAGTGACCAGCAGCTCAGATAAGGCCCTCTGGGATTATAGGCTTTGAACACGCCAAGCATCTCGGTGATAGAGTTGTCCAGGGAGCCTCAACAGGATGCCAATTGGATGGCTACTTGAGAGGTAAGGAGGAAAGAGTGGGTTTTGTGGGCTATGTTGCAAGATGGTGGTGATGGGTGGGATGAAGCAGTACAAGAGTGTGTTGTGGGATGTGTGTGTGTGTGTGTGTGTTGCAGGATGGTGATGGGTGGATATGAAGGAATATATGAGTATGTTGTGGTTGAATGTGTTGAAGGATGATGATGGACGGGTGGTCGAAGCAGAACAAAGAGTGTGTTGTTGGCTGAGTGTGTTGTAAGATGGTGATGGTTGGGTGAAGTAATACAAGACATTGTTGGTGTTACTGCAACAGCAATCATGATAATGATCTTGTCGAAATGACAAGACAGCACTTACAGATGGGACTGCAACATATGCACTAACCTGTTACAATAATCTCAAGAACACTTATTGTATTTGTAGTAAGAGCAGTAACACTTGGAGAACTTTATGGCCAGATGTATGTCAACCCTCCACAGCAGAAGAGGGGAAATGGTACACTTCCTTCGAGACACTTACGGGGCTCTTTGGCATCCTCCTCAAGTGAGTGTTTACTGAACTGGAGAGGGAACCATTAGAGGCTGAAGCTCGAGGAAGTCCAAGGTGTCTGTTGTAATCATTTTGATTTTTTTTCTATTTTAGTATGTGTGTGGTATTGTTATCCTCCCCATTATTACTGGCAGCAGCAGCAGCAGCAGTAGTAGTAGCAGCAGCAGTAGTAGTAGAAGTAGTAGTAGTAGTAGTAGTAGTAGTAGTAGTACTGGGAGTAGCATTAGATACAGACATGTCTTCTTTTCCACACACACACACACACACACACAAACATCTGTGCACAAGATCCTCCCTCACCCACCCCACTGCTATATGACCAATCACACTATCCATACCACACTCTCCCAACAAATACACCAACAAAGAAAGCTTTGATAGCCAGTCATCAACGGCTTCTCACCACTCCAATAAGTAAGTACCTCTCCCTTAAACACCACCATTCCTCTACAGTAGATAGAAGTGGTGGTCGTGGTGATTTCCCCATGTCCCAAAGCGAAGTTCCTCCAGCCAAGGTCTTGCAGACGGTGAAACTGATGGTTCCCCTGTGTGTGTGTGTGTGTGTGTGTGTGTGTGTGTGTGTGACTGTGTACTGAAGCGAGGTGTTAGCTCTGGATCATTAGCTTGTACTGCCTCCTCTGTACTGTACACGAGGCAGTGCTGGTGTACTAATGTTTCTCACGGGAGTAGGAGAAGGGGTAGATTTTTTATGATGGAGGGAAGGGGTATTTTATTCTGTTCAGTGGAAGGGGTAGTATTTTTAAGTAGGGGAGATGTGTTTTTTCATAGAGTAGGGTAGTTTCGTAAGAGACAGTCTTTTTAAGATGAGTAGGGCAAATAGATAGATTAGATAGATAGACAGATAGATAGATTCATAGATAGATAGATATTCATTTTGATAACCCGGAGAAGCTGGACCCACCCACACAATTAATCTCACAACATTATAACCACATCCTGTACATTCGTCACACTAACTCGCCCAGAAATCCCACGATTCCATTGGACGTATTTCCAATCCTTTAATAGAAAACGAATACCTTGTCAAACAGGATCCATTTATCAAAAAGTGATCCATTTCGGCGACACCGCCTCGTATTTATCTTAGATATGAACAATTATTTTGATAAAAGATAAGCAATATAGGAGGTAAATCATCCAATCTCTGGCTTTAGATATGTTCCCCATGCCGCCCCATCAGCCAAGGGAAACGTGGAACCAGATTTTTTTTTCCCACATTTAACGTCGTTTCCCGCCATAGCAAGGTAGCTCCAGGAACAGACGAAGAGAGGCCCCGCTTTCGCTCACATCCATTCTCTAGCTGTCATGTGGAAGCGGAGATATAGATATATATCATTCGATCCCACCCCTCCAAGATCCTCTGGCTACCATGGGAGAGAAAACCTGAATATGGAGGTGGAAAAAAAAAAAATGGTTCCTTTGTTTACATATTGGGATACGGTGGTAAAGTGTTTTCCCCAGATGATGGCGAGGGATA
Source organism: Panulirus ornatus (assembly GCF_036320965.1). Taxonomy (NCBI): domain Eukaryota; kingdom Metazoa; phylum Arthropoda; class Malacostraca; order Decapoda; family Palinuridae; genus Panulirus; species Panulirus ornatus. Next base: position 58,204,613 of record NC_092237.1, on the reverse strand, counting down.
CGGGCTCAAAGTATTTATACGCGAGGCTTAGAATACGAACCTAAAGTATTTTTGGGGGAGTTTTTAGTGTTGTGTTGGGAGAGTAGCCTAAGATAATTGATTACGCTGGATATAAAAGCCTGAAAGGCTTTGTGTATTGGTTCTCCTAGGGGGTAGCAGAGGGGGGCTGGTATAGAGGGTATGTTGGCAGCCCTTAGACTGACTTTTGCCCCTGAAGGCCAGGATTCAAAGGCCAGGCCATCACACCTAAGGGTCGTACCGTCGTGCTCAAGGGTCGTACCATTATGCCTAAGGGTCACAAAATCGTGTTCAAGGGTCGTACCATTATGCCTAAGGGTCACAAAATCGTGTTCAAGGGTCGTACCATAATACCTAAGGGTCACAAAATGGTGTTCAAGGGTCGTTCCATTACGCCTACGGATCGCAAGGTCGTGTTCAAGGGTCGTACCATTATGCCTAAGGGTCACAAAATGGTGTTCAAGGGTCGTTCCATTATGCCTACGGATCGCAAGGTCGTGTTCAAGGGTGGTACCATTATGCCTACGGATCACAAGGTCGTGTTCAAGGGTCGTACCATTATGCCTAAGAAGCGGAAGGTCGTACTAAAGGGTCATCTCCTCCTCCTCCTCCTCCTCCTCCTCCTTCTTCTTCTTCTTCTTCTTTTTCTTCTTCTTCTTCTTCCTCTTCTTCTTCTTCTTCTTCTTCTTTCATTCATTCTTTCTTTCTCTCGCTCTCTCGATAGTTTTCTTCTTTATACATTTTCTTCTCAATTTATGGTAAACGTAGCTAAATCGTCCCGCTACTTCTTACGCCACTCAATCAAAGTCAGGTTTTCCATGAGTCCACTTCTTCAGAAAGATGTATCCACACTTCACAATGTCTTGAGCTGTATCTTGGATATACACTCGACAAAAAAAAAAAGAAAAGAAGAAAGGTCTTGTTAATAGGTTTTTGGAGCATCTGGTTGTGGCAACCCGAGAGCAAGGGTTCGAAGTAATTAATTTCTGCCGGGGCGTGAGGACGCTCGCCGCTGAAAATGGTGATGCAGGGAGGAACGAGGTGATTAAGGCCAAGTAAGGTAATTTATGGCAGGAAAGCCAACGCGAAGATATATGTGTGTGTGTGTGTGTGTGTGTGTGTCTGTGTGTCTGTGTGTGTGTGTGTGTGTGTGTGTGTGTGTAAGGATAAGGGGTCTGTGTCATACTTAGACACTTTACGCTGAAGAGGAGTTTAAGTGACATTCAGGTGATGATTAGAGAGAGAGAGAGAGAGAGAGAGAGAGAGAGAGAGAGAGAGAGAGAGAGAGAGAGAGAGAGAGAGAGAGACATTTCCCAACATTTCCCTCAATGAACAGGTTACCAGCGTGTTGCAGGTGTAAGCCCGACCGACCCATACACCTCAGGTTACACCCACCCACACCCACACCCAACACCCACCTCGTAATATACAGACCAGAACTAAAAACCTCGTAATAATGCTCGGGAGGGTCGTAAAATAAAGAGCTTTTAATCCCTTCAAGGTGTTCGCTTCTCAACCAGAGGAGGCAAGCGCATCCTAACGAACGCTTTACGAAGTCGTTTTTGATCAAGTTCAAGACGTTTAAGTCGGTTTGCTAACAACAACGCACTTGTTAAGATCAAGAACAAAAAACAATATACATTCATGCTTGAGTGTAATGTTCATTTTTGTGTGGGGACCATTTATAATAGACTTTAAAAAAAAGGATATGATAGCCACATGATAGATAAAATCCTCTCTGGGGTAAGCCATTTGCTGTGGCAGCGAAGGTGAAGGATGTAGTTGAGTGGGGGAGGGGAAAGAAAGAGGGAGAAAGGGGAAAAACTGGTGGCCATTTTTGCTCCCCTCAGACAAGGGAGAGGGGAGACACTTACGCATGGCCTTTTTTTTCTATTTTTTCATCCCTCTACATTTAAAGCGATGGTGTTAATAAGTGAGGGGAGGGGTGTGAGTGTAGGGACAGTCTCATCTCCCGCTATTTAACTCTGTCACACCTCGATCATTAAATGTTCCACTCTGACTGTTTCTGGTCAGGAAATGTTCTTTTTCACCCGTCACGTATCTTTTGTGAATGTGTGTGTGTGTGTGTGTGTGTGTGTGTGTGTGTGGGTGTGTGTTTTCAAGTCATCATGGGCCTCTGACGCCTCTTGAAAGGGGTGAGTACCGTGTGGGAGACCCAGTCATAGGGCCACTGTGAGCCGAGTGCCAAAGTCACACTTCCAACCCCCGTCGTGAAAAAGAGACTAATCCAGTGTTTTTGTCTCTCTCTTTGGTGAGTGGGAGAGGGAGTGCCTCTGTTGGTGTTGGGAGGAGGGCCCTTGTCCATTTCAGGACGTGTGTTTGTGTGTGTGTGGGTGTGTGTGTGTGTGTGGGTTGGGTTGGTTGGTGTGTCAAAGGAAGGTCTTGTCTTTTTTTTGGCGTGTGTTCATTGCTCTCTTCTCTTTCTCTTAACTCTCTCTCTCTCTCTCTCTCTCTCTCTCTCTCTCTCTCTCTCTCTCTCTCTCTCTCTCTCATCATTCTGTTTTCCTGTCTTCAACCTCCTGCTCCTCCTCCTCTTCCTCATCCTCCTCTTCTTCTCCTTCCTCCTTTTTTTATTTTATCCTCCTCTTTCTCCTCCTCTTCCATGTCCCAGCTCCCCCTCCACCACTGGAGTCCCACTTCAATCCTCCCCCCCTTGACCTCCCACAGCCTCCCCACCCCACACCTCCAGACCTCTGCATTATGATACATTTCTGTGTTGTGTTCAGGACCCAACTCTCGTCTCGCTCTGCCGGACGCTCGCCCAGTTTAAGTACTCTCACGGTCGTCCACTGCGCTGCCGGAGTCCCTTTTTCTTTCCAAACGGCCGGATTCTCCATTTTCTTTTTATTTCATTAACCATTTTCTTTTTTTTAATATCTGCTGTAGTTCTCCAGATATATTTTTTTTCTAGTCTGTTACTTGTCTATTGCCCTTCTGTCTGTCTGTTGCCTTGCTGGTTGCCTGATACCTTTGCCGGATACCTCCTATTTGCCGGTTGTCCACTGCTCTGCCGGTCGTCTAACTGGCCCGTGTTGGTCATCAACGGCGACTCGTGTGTTCTTCCCTGCCGGTTCTCTCCACTATCCTGCCGTGCGTCTTCCCTCCCAGCCGCGAGTCCTCCTCCTCCTCCTCCTTCTTCTTCTTCCCTCACGGAGATGGTGTTGCGAGGGTGTGCGTGTGTTGTGGTGTTGTCTGTGGGTCTCTCCCCTGCAGACGTAGAGTCTTGCTGCCTCACACACTCTGTACATGTTTTGTTGTGTGTTGCCTGAAGTGTCTCTCTCTCTCTCTCTCTCACCTCTCTCATCTCTCTCTCTCTCTCTCTCTCTCTCTCTCTCTCTCTCTCTCTCTCTCTCTCTCTCTCTCTCTCTCTCTCTCTCTCTACGGAAGTGATGCCGCCACACGGATAAGAGAAGTCCAATATCAACAACTATCTTCTTTTTTTTCTTTCCTAACTTACGATGTGGTTTTCTGTTCATTTAATGGCCTTTGGTGGTGAACGATACGAAAAAAAAAAATAAAAGAATAAGCGCATGTTATTAGTTTAGTAGAGTGGTGAATAGATTTCTAGTGGAAAGTTAACTGATTTATAAAACAGTTTGGGGAAAAGAAATGATCAAAACTTTATAATGGTCAATTATGTATAATTTTTTCCCCCACTTAGACAATGGATATATGTGTTAGTTTTTATGTTCTGGTGATTATATGTATACATATATATATATATATATATATATATATATATATATATATATATATATATATTTTTTTTTTTTTTTTTTCATACTATTCGCCATTTCCCGCGTTGGCGAGGTAGCGTTAAGAACAGAAGACTGAGCCTTTCAGGGAATATCCTCACTTGGCTCCCTTCTCTGTTCCTTCTTTTGGAAAATTAAAAAACGAGAGGGGAGGATTTCCAGCCCCCCGCTCCCTTCCCTTTTAATCGCCTTCTACGACACGCAGGGAATACGTGAGAAGTATTCTTTCTCCCCTATCCCCAGGGATAAATATATATATATATATATATATATATATATATATATATATATATATATATATATATATATATATATATATATATATATATATATGTGTGTGTGTGTGTGTGCGTGTGTGTGTATATGTGTGTGTGTGTGTGTGTGTGTGTGTGTGTGTGTGTATGTGTGTGTGCGTGTGTGTGTGTATGTGTGTGTGTGTGTGTGTGCTATTTGTTTGATTATTTTTCCTACGTAGATATTCCTGTAAAAATGCCTAAAGCTTCATTCAGTACAGCACTGTTCCTCAAAGTCCATCTTGATCGATGGCATAGGTGGTGTGGTAATGTGGTAGGATATGTGGTAGATGTGTGGTAGACGTGTGCGTGTGGTGATGGTAATGTGCTACTATATGTGGTAGATGTGTACGTGTGGTGATGGTAATGTGGTAGGATATGTGGTAGATGTGTACGTGTGGTGATGGTAATGTGGTAGGATATGTGGTATACGTGTGCATGTGATGATGGTAATGTGGTAGGATATGTGGTAGATGTGTACGTGTGGTGATGGTAATATGGTAGGATATGTGGTATATGTGGACGTGTGGTGATGGTAATGTGGTAGGATATGTGGTAGACGTGTGCGTGTGGTGATGGTAATGTGGTAGGATATGTGGTAGACGTGTGTCTGCCTGGTGGCTGAGGTGGAGGCAACCGTGTCGTTAGGGTGGGTTAGTGTGTGGTGGTGGAGAATGTACCGTGTTGTGGTGGTAGTGTGGCGTCAGACCTGTGGTGGTGCAGCTTGCCCTGGCACCCCAGTAGGTACTCACCCCTCCTTTTCCCTCCCCACCTCCACACAGCGACAGAGAAAGCCTCCCCCTCTCTCTCCTCATCTCCACCCTCCTTCCAACGCCCCTTCCCACAACGTATTGGGCCACAAACAAGAATTGGATTCTGTAACACGTCAAGGCCAAAGCTGGTGGCCACTAGGAGGCCAAGTTGGGTCGTCCACTGCGTAAGTAGAAATGTCCATCCGTCTGTCTGTCTTTCTTCTGTCTGTCCTTCTGTCTGTCTGTCCTTCTGTGTGTCTGTTCTTCTGTTCTTCTATCCTTCTGTGTGTCTGTCTTTCTGTCCTTCTGTCTTTCTGTAGTCTGTCTGTCTTAGCGTACTCTGTGTGCGCGTATGTGTGGGTATATGTATATATATATATATATATATCGCGTAAACCTCTTGCGTACAATCACCATCGCCTTTGAAGCGCACACCCATTGGCAAATGCTTAAAGAAAAAACGAAAAATAATCGGAAATTAGACATTTTAGTTTTAACCTGAGCGAGGTTTTGTAACGATGTGATTTAAAGACTTGTGAAAAGACACTCGTTTTCTGTTGTAATATTTCATCTCTCCATTTACAGTTACCTACCAGGACCCCTTTATCTTGACAGGGGTCCTACGTATCCTTTAGGACTCCTATTCCACCAGCATCTGTAGTTTCAAGGCTGCGCTCCCTCCAGCAGCAGGGAAACGATGGACGCCTTTGCGGTCAGAAGTTCTTCGGCGAGACTGTACCACAACCTAGTCGAAGTTGACCTCCAATTAGCGATGTAACCATAGTCAGGTGGAGTCCGGTAACACCTATATATATATATATATATATATATATATATATATATATATATATATATATATATATATATATATATATCTTTTCTTTTCTTTCAAACTATTCGCCATTTCCCGTGTTAGCGAGGTAACATTAAGAACAGAGGACTGGGCCTTTGAGGGAATATCCTCACCTGGCCCCCTTCTCTGTTCCTTCTTTTGGAAAATTAAAAAAAAACGAGAGGGGAGGATTTCCAGCCCCCCGCTCCCTCCCCTTTTAGTCGCCTTCTACGACACGCAGGGAATACGTGGGAAGTATTCTTTCTCCCCTATCCCCAGGGATAGAGTGAATTGGATCGATGTGGTATACCGGGGTTGACGTGCTGTCAGTGGATTGAATCAGGGCATGTGAAGCGTCTGGGGTAAACCATGGAAAGCTGTGTAGGTATGTATATTTGCGTGTGTGGACGTGTATGTATATACATGTGTATGGGGGTGGGTTGGGCCATTTCTTTCGTCTGTTTCCTTGCGCTACCTCGCAAACGCGGGAGACAGCGGCAAAAAAAAAAAATATATATATTATAAATATATATATATATATATATATATATATATATATATATATATATATATATATATATATATATATATATAGATATATATATATATATATATATATATATATATATATATATATATATATATATATATATATATATATCCCTTATTTTCCTATTAGGACCAATATTTAAAATTCCTCTCTCTCTCAAAAAAGATTTTCCTATATCCAGTACTTAATCTCCTTCCTGATTGTCTATTCATGAAAAAAAAATGAAATAGGAAAATGGTTCATGGGAAAAAAAGGAAGTGTTATTTCCCCACACACAGGGGAAATTAACCTCATCGCAGGATTTAAACGATGAAGAAAAATTACCCTTAGTTTGCCGGTGAAAAAGAATTTATATAGTTTCACAGAAACGCAAGAATTTATATTGATCGACACAAACGCAAAAGTTTATATGGATCACCACAAATACAAGAATTTATACTGACCTCCACAAACGCGAGAATTTATGGTGATCCACACAAATGCAAGAATATATATTGATCGACACAAACGCAAGAATTTATATTGGTCCACGGAAACGCAAGAATTGACGTAAGCTCCACACAATTGCAAGAATATATATATATATATATATATATATATATATATATATATATATATATATATATATATATATATATATATATAGTCACCAGGCAAGCGCAAGATTTTTATATAGCAACTCCACAAACGCAAAAATTTATATAGTTTCCCCCTGACGCTCGAGTCATATTGAAGGCTAGATATATATATTATTCAACGTTATGACACAGCCATTGGGAACGATACCCACATAAATAAGGTACCAGGTCACTTTGTACAGGATCCTACGTTAAGATTTGATAAAGAGGATTTAATGTCCCTCTTGCCATTGTGATGAGGGATCTGATTCTATAAAAGTAGCCATGTACAAAGGCTTATAGACTATGTGTGTCTTTGCCTCCATACTCCCAGTGCCTTTGTCTCTACAAAAGTTTACAACAAAGGCTTTATAATCTAAGTCTTTTGGACTTTGTTGGTTAAGTTTGTCATAGTTATAACCTCCAAATCTGTTATGACTCGACCTCCAAAACCTTACTGCTTTAAAGATGTGGTTTAGATAGATTATGTTCTAAGCCTCCAAAACCTCACGAATCTCGTAGGTTTGTCCATATACCATATACCCTGGTCCTCCAAAAACGTCGCTTTTCTTCAAACTGCAATTCATATGTCATGACTTTAATCTCCTAAAACCTCAGTAGTGGTAGTGCTCTTGAAGGCGTGGTCTTCCCTTGAAGACGTGGTCTTCCCTTGAAGGCGTGGTCTTCCCTTAAAGGTGTGGTCTTCCTTTGAAGGCGTGGTCTTCCTTTGAAGGTGTGGTCTTCCCTTAGAGGCGTGGTCTTCCTTTGAAGACGTGGTCTTCCTTTGAAGGCGTGGCCTTCCCTTGAAGGCGTGGTCTTCCCTTGAAGACGTGGTCTTCCCTTGAAGGCGTGGTCTTCCCTGTTATATTTGAAGGTTCCAGGAAGACCTTCTTCTTCATTGGGTTGGCGTTTCGGACCTAGGGGGCCTCCTAGAGACCACCAGGCCACGTCCGTAGACCCGGATGATAAGCGCATAGTGTCAATTTCCTCCTCCTCCTCCTCCTCCTCCTCCTTCTCCTCCTCCTCCTCCTCCTCCTCCTTCTCCTCCTCCTCCTCCTCCTCCTCCTCCTCCTCCTCCTCCTCCTACGCTTCCTCCTCCTCCTCACCCCTACAACAGCTGTTGAGAATCTCCTCCCCCTTCAAAAAGGGGAGGAAAACAGCTAATGTCTCCCCTTACCTGCCAGACTGCTTGCTGGCCAAACCTAACCCACTCCTCCTCCCTACCTCGATGACAGTTTTTTTTTTCCACAAGATGAAGAATAGAGTGAGGGATGGGGGAGCGAGGGTGACCTCTGACCTCGGCCTCTGCAGTGGTCGCTGTTGAGGAGAGACTCAGTTTTCCATCCTGGAAGAGAAAAAAAAAAGAGAAGTATTTTCTTTTTCAAGGATAACGTTTGATCGATGTTGGGTATGGCTGGACAGAGATACGCAGATAGACAGACAGGCAGACAGAGAAAGGCAGAGGGGAAGGATAGACAGGAAGATACAGCACCCCCCTTACCCCTCGCCAGCACCACCTCCACCCAACAGTGACCCTTGAAAGCAGGCCAGAAGCACTCAAGACGACACCCCCCTTGACGGTGTGGAGCCGAGAGAGAGAGAGAGAGAGAGAGAGAGAGAGAGAGAGAGAGAGAGAGAGAGAGAGCGTGCGTGTGTGTGTGTGTGTGTGTGTGTGTGTGTGTGTGTGTGTGGTTATCTAATTGTGCACGCTGTGTGCGGGTGTGTGTGTGTGTGTGTAATTACCTATTGGTGATCACTTTTTTGCCTTGTACGAGGAGGAGAGGAGTAAGGCAGTTTTAACATTCGTGGTGGTGGTGGTGTCCCATCTTTTGAAATGTTCATCACTATCATACATCTTCTTCTTCAACCTTCTTCATCCTCTCCACATACACAGTTTACCGTGTGTGTGTGTGTGTGTGTGTGTGTGTGTGTGTGTGTGTGTGTGTCACCAGCAACGTCTCTGTACGAATCCTTTAAGAAGGAGAGCCCCAATGTGGCTACATAATTAAGGCTGTATTTAATTACCCTCCATCATCACGACGAATCATTCATTGGTACGACGCCTCTACACCACCACCCTTTACGGTGTCTCAGGATGTATAATTGTCATTTTGGATCTTCGGTTACGTAGGATTAAGGGTGATAATCAGGGTTGAAGCTTGTGTCACGAACGGGTTGTGGGCATTAGAGGCGGTTTTACTTTGCTTAATTCCAAATTAAGAAATTAAAATTATTTTGTTTTGGTTAATTCAAAATTAAAGAAATTTGATTAATAAAATTATTTTGTTTTTGTTTTTTTGTGTTGTACTATGTATATTCTCTCGCCAATTTACAGTATGTATACATTCTTGCTCATATATACATTATACAATACCCTGGTAGAATATACTCGTATTGTATTATACATTATATTCTGATTCACAATTTTTTTTGGTTAGTATTTTACAATTTTTTCTCTTTTTAGTATTTCATAATTTGATTGACACTCTATCTTGATTTTAGATATTTTAGAGAGATTCTAAATGAAGTTAATCTTTTGAACAGGAAATAGAGATGATGTGTCAGTCTTTCAAAAACCCAAAGGCGACCCGACTAATTACTCTCCGATTAATTAATTGAATGATTTGCCTCCGTAACTACACGAGGAAAACACTTTCTTCCGTCTAGATAGAGAAAACGGATATCGGGAAAATTTTCTCAAGACTTTACTGAAAAATGGAAAAAAAAAAATATATCGAAGAAAAGTGTATATAAAGATTAAGGTAAAATGGGAAGAAAAAAATATCGAAGAAAATTATATGTAAAGATTAGGGTAAAATTATGAATGATAGCAGAGTCGAAGACATACGATAGATATGTTGATGTTTCTTATCAGTAAAAAGGAAGAAAGGAAGACAAAAACAATAAAAAGGAGTAGTACCCTGATCAATAATCTTTTATCTATAATCAAAACACAAGATAACAATTATAGACCCTTGCTGACGGCATTATAGAATGATATAGACTGATGCATGGACGCGAAATGGTCAATTATATCCTTCTTGACTTCAGTGACCCCAGTGAGTTTCTCTCTCTCTCTCTCTCTCTCTCTCTCTCTCTCTCTCTCTCTCTCTCTCTCTCTCTCTCTCTCTCTCAAGAAAAAAAAGGGAACGTAGATTGCATGTTTCTGAGGGATACAGGGTTATTTATACACACACACAGGCCTTTTAAAGAGCCATCTTTAAAAATGATTGCTCTACCTTATGGCTTTCTCTCTTCTCCCTCCTCCTCCTCCTCCTCCTCCTCCTCCTCCTCCTCCTCCTACTCCTCCTCCTCCTCCCCTGTTTCCCCCCCCTCCCCAATCCCTTTCCCTACCTCCCCCGCTCTCCCTTCCTCACCCCACCCTCCCACCACCTCCTCCATCATCCTAACACACACACACACACACACACACACACACACACACACAAAGAAAAAAAGTGAAAACAAATATATCCGTTTGTGGCTTCATAAGGCTAAGAGCAGAATACTGTGACCTCAACGAAGGAGTTTATGACTCCTGGCGACAGTGTCTTTGGAAATTCATTTTACGAGAGAGAGAGAGAGAGAGAGAGAGAGAGAGAGAGAGAGAGAGAGAGAGAGAGAGAGAGAGAGAGAGAGAGAGAGAGATTAGATAGGGATGCATGGAGGGAATGTGTGCGAAAGAGAGACAGTATGAGAGAGATAAAGAGAGAGATTTACGAAGAATAAAGACACACACAGGTTAAGAAAGCACGGAACGTGGAGATAAAAGACAGAGTAGAAATGTCACAAAAAAGTAAAACAAGAGCAAATTTACAAAAGCGGATTCAAACAAAAACAGTCACAATGACGACAGAACATTACACTGTGTGACCTAATGTGTGACCTAATTTATATTGCGGTGTGTGTGTGTGTGTGTGTGTGTGTGTGTGTGTGTGTGTGTGTGTGTGTGTGTTAAGAGACTGGGCAACAAGTGTGTTAAAAGTCCTTCCCCATAACACAGACCTTAATAAATGTATATAATGACACAGACTTATATTAATGTAGATGGTCAGGATAAGATAATTA
>NC_092237.1:58176207-58188707 GCF_036320965.1 Panulirus ornatus | reverse complement strand
CATTGTCTCCCTTCGTTAGGTAAACACTTTGTCTCCCTTCGTCAGGTAAACACATTGTCTCCCTTCGTTAGGTAAACACATTGTCTCTCTTCGTTAGGTAAACACATTGTCTCCCTTCGTCAGGTAAACACATTGTCTCCCTTCGTCAGGTAAACACATTGTCTCCCTTCGTCAGGTAAACACATTGTCTCCCTTCGTCAGGTAAACACATTGTCTCCCTTCGTCAAGTAAAAACGTCAGTCATTTGCCCACGTAATGGGTGGCCTAAATGTTTATTGTTCCTTCGGTTTGTGAGCCAAGGTTGTGTAGGGGGCGACAGCGCTGGGAGCATGAAGAGGAGGGGGTCTCTGGTAAGGCAAGATGTTAATTGGTTTATTCAATGGATTATGAGGTGTGTGTGTGTGTGTGTGTGTGTATGTGTGTGTATGTGTTGTACGAAGGGTTTCATAATGGGCTTTTGTTTTAAAGGGGCTTTTTTATCGTTTTTTTTTATGAATCCCTTTCTCAACACAGCGTTCTAGTCTTTCCTTATAAACTGACAATTTCTCACAGGGCTTCTCCTCCTCCTCCTCCTCCTCCTCCTCATATGTGACCTATCTTACTTCCTGCTGCCTCCTAATGGGCGTAATTGGTTGGCTGGAGTGCTCAGAACTTTCTATTGTCTATTGGGAATTGCTGTCACATTCTCCATCGCCACTCAGGGTAGACCCCACGCTCTGTGTCAGGTCGTGATGTATATATATATACATACACACCTCATGCCCTTCACCCTCCCTCCCTCTTGTCCCGCCTCCTGCCGCCTCGCCCCTGAATTAGGTGCATGTTAGTGTGAGAGGGGAGAGAGAGAGAGAGAGAGAGAGAGAGAGAGAGAGAGAGAGAGAGAGAGAGAGAGAGAGAGAGATAGACAGACAGACAGACAGACAGACAGACAGACAGACAGACAGAGACAAAGAGAGAATGTCTCAGTCTCTTATTTAGGAACAGGACCTTTGAAATGAATTAGTTTATAATTAAGTTAAAGACAGCCAGCTGTCACACGGTGGATGGTTAAGACACAAAGGTGGTACATAAAACTGAAAAAGAAGATGTGTTATATTAATGATGATATTGATAATGATAGTAATAATGATAATAATGATAACAGTAATAATAGTAGTAGTAGTAATAATGATAATAATAGACGATAAAAACATCTATAATAACAATAGTGATAATGATAATGATAGTAATAATACAACTCCCTGAAACTTAGAAAAAAAAATGTATTTATCAGATAATCAGATACATTGCTTTGCACATTTTGGCCAAATTAAAGCAGGCAAAATTACTGAAGTGAATTTAAAAGGGGTCTAACTTTCTGGCGAATGAACCCTGGCAATATTGTTTCAAACATACATGACAATTACATTAGCTAATTCCATTCCATGGGTTCAGTTTTTAAATAGGTATCATGGGTTATGATTCTAGTAAATAATGGATTACTTAGTTGAATTCTAAGAAGATTCTGTCACTTTGGGTTTTGTCTGTTCCCGTGTAATTACCTGTAATGTAATTAATTATTTACACTTTATAGGGAGGGAGTTTTTCACTTGTTGGGCACCATTTGTGTGTGTGTGTGTGTGTGTGTGTTTGTGTGTGTGAGTGTGTGTGGATAATCAAGCAATGATACTCGAAGGTTCACGCTACCGGAAGCACCAACTTCAAACAAGCAAAGACAAAGATACGGTAAACAAAAGGTAAACAAGCCCATTGTTCCCTACATCCTGTTTAGAAAAATAATTTTTCCCCGCCAGTCGTAAGTGAATTATCCAGTATATTTCTATCTGTAAAGTTTAGGAATTCGACGTTAAATGTGGTTCGTTAATGTTTGAAGCCGAGTTATAAATACATGTGACGAATGAATCATTAATTCAGCTCGAAATAGATTGTCTAGAAATGTAGCATTTCACATGACCAAAACGTGATTTAAAAAAATCTAAAAAAAAAGATGAAAGATATTCTTTAACGTAGAAATAGAGCGAGTGAACACGACCAGAATACTCCTCCAGAAATCAGTAAGCAGTCACCTGGATCAAGCCTTGGGGGGAGACCTTTTACGTCCCCCATTTCCTCCACATCTGACGCGAAAGCAACTCGAGAAGACGACATTGTAGAAACCGCTTAAAAAGCTCTCTCTTTATGGAGATAAAATCGGTTATTTACGAGTCTGCTGCTGCCAGCTTTCTGTATCACCTGTTGTGGTGTGTGATGATAACAAGGTGATATCAGAATCGCGTGAGGAATCGTGATGGGAGAAGGTTATTCCTATATCCGAAAGTTTGGATCGAATTGTTGAGGCAAGCGCCCCGCGCGCTCCAAGAGGAGATGATTGTTATGACCGATGGAGGAGGAAGTATGCTGTCCTTTTATGTCTCCAAACCACGAATTTCCCCTGTGAGTGTTAGTGTTGTAGTGTTAGAGGTGTCGGTGCTATGATTTCCAAAGGTTCTTATATACTGTAGTATTACACACGTGTGTTAGTCTGTCTGTCTGTCTGTGTGTCATTTGCGAGAGCATATGCAACCTGAAACACCGAGATATAAATATGTTCATTTTTTTTTCACCTCAGATCATGTGATGAAGTATTGAGAAGATCTTTCTGTTATGTAAATTCCACAGGTACATGGTGACATTAGAACGTCAGATATTAGGGATAAAAAAAACTAGACAAATTTTGTGCCAAAATCTGTGAATGTGGTCGTTGTTGGAAAAATGTTTCTTTTTGTTTTTCTTCGACGCGAATATATCTGAGGAAATTCATTGTTCCAGTCCAGCTACAGCTGTAGGTGAGGTTAGACTGGCACTGGAGACTGAGGGATTCCAGTCCATTTCCTCTTATACTGGCTCAGTTAAGTCTTTAGTGTCCTGCCTCATATCAATACGCATTTCAGTATTCGTATCCGTATACGATATATATATATATATATATATATATATATATATATATATATATATATATATATATATATATATATATATATAAATCATGCATGTAGCATACAACTGAATACCGTTAGCTCTGTTTGACAACAGGAATACATGAGAGAGAGAGAGAGAGAGAGAGAGAGAGAGAGAGAGAGAGAGAGAGAGAGAGAGAGAGAGAGACGACCTTCCACCATAACAGAAATTCTCGTCACGAAGCAGCGAGATGTGTGTGTGTGTGTGTGTGTGTGTGTGTGTGTGTGTATACCATGAATTCTCGGCTTTAATATCACTTGGTGGAAGACCGTTCGGTCCAGGAGGGCTTCGCAGAGACATAAACCTTTGTTTCACGGAGGTATTATATGATCCACGAACTACAAAGAGTTGAATATTTGTCAACACACGAAGCTATACGGCTCGTGAATTCGTGAGTATCAACACACGAAGCTGTATGATTCGTGAGTATCAACACACGAAGCTGTATGATTCGTGAGTATCAACACACGAAGCTGTATGATTCGTGAGTATCAACACATATTAACACACGAAGCTATGCGATTCGTTATTATTAGCACACGAAGCTATATAACTCGTGATTATTAACACAAAGCTATATAATTCGTGATTATTAGCACACGAAGCTGTATGATTCATGCATATTAGCACACGAAGCTATATAATTCGTGATTATTAGCACACGAAGCTATATAATTCGTGAGTATCAACACACGGAGCTATACGATCCGTGATTATTGACACAAGAAAGCCAAACAATACGTGATTATTCACACACTAATATGAACACGTCGAGGTTTTCTGTGCAACCATGATCTAGTGTGACAGAGAACTGTGTATGACCTATGACCCCACTCAGGGTACATTCTATTATTGAGGTTATATATCATCTGTAATTAGACAAAGCTACGGTGGTCCATTAACAGCAGAGGTATAATTCATCACTTCGCTAATACACAGATGTACGGTGAATAAATGATTCGTAGGTGCGATCTGTAATTACATGGAAATTCATATTACATCTCTTTAGAAAATTAATCGTATGCGAAATTATGTATACATACATATATATATATATATATATATATATATATATATATATATATATATATATATATATATATATATATATATATATATATACATGTGTGTGTGTGTGTGTATGTGTGTGTGTGTGTGTGTGTGTGTGTTTGTGTGTATGTATGTGAGACACGCAATGCATAATCACAAAGACGTGTAAACTTTCAGTATACCCAGTTATTGTATTTTTGCATATAGCTACAAGAAATTAAGTACAGAGAGAGAGAGAGAGAGAGAGAGAGAGAGAGAGAGAGAGAGAGAGAGAGAGAGAGAGAGAGAGAGAATCTAAGGGAGAAAGTTAAATTAGAGAACATAAGAGCGATAGTGACTAATGATATGGTCTCAAATGACTGATTAACTCACCAAATGTACAAGATCAGTGATTCTTTGGCCATCCTGGGTTGTGCAATCTGACTCGATCCTATCAACGAAGAGGAGTAAAAAAAAAAGAAAAAGAGAGAGAGAGAGAGAGGCATGGCGGAGGCAGGCACAGGTGGGTGGAAAAAAATAATTGAATGAAAACATGTGGAAAACTAATTCACAGTGAAATTTCTCCCGGCACAACGAAGACAAATGGCACGGTCGTGTGGGTCGAGTTCCGTTCAGGTAGATTACGTCCTCGAAATAGCATGAGGTTAGCTGAGCGGGTCGGAGAGAAAGAGCGGAAAGCGCTAATTCAGCCTTAAAACACGACTTCACGAGCAGTTGAACCCCAACCCTCCACGACTCCTGAATGACCTTGTTCCGTGAGAGAGTAATTCAAGGAGACGAACTGACCAGCATTGCAAATAAGAGCTGAAAGTACCTTTCTCTTTCTTTTTTTTTTCTTTTTCTTTCGTCCTGGTCATGCGTGAGCCACATCAGTCGTATTGTAAGTATTGTAAGTATTGTAAGTTGTTTTTCCACCGTGAGATCACTGGTCGTTGGCCTGTTAGGGATGTGTTCGGAACAGTGGCGTCCGAAAACTGGTCCAGGAACGGAATTCAAGGACAATTTAAAGAAAATGTTGAGCCAGTTGACTGGACGAGGAGCAATGTACATTAATCAGGAGAGATGGAAGGTAAACACGTTGTCTCCCTTCGTTAGGTAAACACTTTGTCTCCCTTCGTTAGGTAAACACTTTGTCTCCCTTCGTCAGGTAAACACATTGTCTCCCTTCGTCAGGTAAACACATTGTCTCCCTTCGTCAGGTAAACACATTGTCTCCCTTCGTTAGGTAAACACATTGTCTCCCTTCGTCAGGTAAACACATTGTCTCCCTTCGTCAGGTAAACACATTGTCTCCCTTCGTCAGGTAAACACATTGTCTCCCTTCGTCAGGTAAACACATTGTCTCCCTTCGTCAGGTAAAAACGTCAGTCATATGCCCACGTAATGGGTGGCCTAAATGTTTATTGTTCCTTCGGTTTGTGAGCCAAGGTTGTGTAGGGGGCGACAGCGCTGGGAGCATGAAGAGGAGGGGGTCTCTGGTAAGGCAAGATGTTAATTGGTTTATTCAATGGATTATGAGGTGTGTGTGTGTGTGTGTGTGTATGTGTGTGTATGTGTTGTACGAAGGGTTTCATAATGGGCTTTTGTTTTAAAGGGGCTTTTTTATCGTTTTTTTTTATGAATCCCTTTCTCAACACAGCGTTCTAGTCTTTCCTTATAAACTGACAATTTCTCACAGGGCTTCTCCTCCTCCTCCTCCTCCTCCTCCTCATATGTGACCTATCTTACTTCCTGCTGCCTCCTAATGGGCGTAATTGGTTGGCTGGAGTGCTCAGAACTTTCTATTGTCTATTGGGAATTGCTGTCACATTCTCCATCGCCACTCAGGGTAGACCCCACGCTCTGTGTCAGGTCGTGATGTATATATACATACACACCTCATGCCCTTCACCCTCCCTCCCTCTTCTCCCGCCTCCTGCCGCCTCGCCCCTGAATTAGGTGCATGTTAGTGTGAGAGGGGAGAGAGAGAGAGAGAGAGAGAGAGAGAGAGAGAGAGAGAGAGAGAGAGAGAGAGAGAGAGAGATAGACAGACAGACAGACAGACAGACAGACAGACAGACAGACAGAGACAAAGAGAGAATGTCTCAGTCTCTTATTTAGGAACAGGACCTTTGAAATGAATTAGTTTATAATTAAGTTAAAGACAGCCAGCTGTCACACGGTGGATGGTTAAGACACAAAGGTGGTACATAAAACTGAAAAAGAAGATGTGTTATATTAATGATGATATTGATAATGATAGTAATAATGATAATAATGATAACAGTAATAATAGTAGTAGTAGTAATAATGATAATAATAGACGATAAAAACATCTATAATAACAATAGTGATAATGATAATGATAGTAATAATACAACTCCCTGAAACTTAGAAAAAAAAAATGTATTTATCAGATAATCAGATACATTGCTTTGCACATTTTGGCCAAATTAAAGCAGGCAAAATTACTGAAGTGAATTTAAAAGGGGTCTAACTTTCTGGCGAATGAACCCTGGCAATATTGTTTCAAACATACATGACAATTACATTAGCTAATTCCATTCCATGGGTTCAGTTTTTAAATAGGTATCATGGGTTATGATTCTAGTAAATAATGGATTACTTAGTTGAATTCTAAGAAGATTCTGTCACTTTGGGTTTTGTCTGTTCCCATGTAATTACCTGTAATGTAATTAATTATTTACACTTTATAGGGAGGGAGTTTTTCACTTGTTGGGCACCATTTGTGTGTGTGTGTGTGTGTGTGTTGTGTGTGTGTGTGTGTGTGTGTGTGTGTGTGTGGATAATCAAGCAATGATACTCGAAGGTTCACGCTACCGGAAGCACCAACTTCAAACAAGCAAAGACAAAGATACGGTAAACAAAAGGTAAACAAGCCCATTGTTCCCTACATCCTGTTTAGAAAAATAATTTTTCCCCGCCAGTCGTAAGTGAATTATCCAGTATATTTCTATCTGTAAAGTTTAGGAATTCGACGTTAAATGTGGTTCGTTAATGTTTGAAGCCGAGTTATAAATACATGTGACGAATGAATCATTAATTCAGCTGGAAATAGATTGTCTAGAAATGTAGCATTTCACATGACCAAAACGTGATCAAAAAAAATCTAAAAAAAAAGATGAAATATATTCTTTAACGTAGAAATAGAGCGAGTGAACACGACCAGAATACTCCTCCAGAAATCAGTAAGCAGTCACCTGGATCAAGCCTTGGGGGGAGACCTTTTACGTCCCCCATTTCCTCCACATTTGACGCGAAAGCAACTCGAGAAGACGACATTGTAGAAACCGCTTAAAATGCTTTCTCCTTATGGAGATAAAATCGGTTATTTATGAGTCTGCTGCTGCCAGCTTTCTGTATCACCTGTTGTGGTGTGTGATGATAACAAGGTGATATCAGAATCGCGTGAGGAATCGTGATGGGAGAAGGTTATTCCTATATCCGAAAGTTTGGGTCGAATTGTTGAGGCAAGCGCCCCGCGCGCTCCAAGAGGAGATGATTGTTATGACCGATGGAGGAGGAAGTATGCTGTCCTTTTATGTCTCCAAACCACGAGTTTTCCCTGTGAGTGTTAGTGTTGTAGTGTTAGAGGTGTCGGTACTGTGATTTCCAAAGGTTCTTATATACTGTAATATTACACACGTGTGTTAGTCTGTCTGTCTGTCTGTGTGTCATTTGCGAGAGCATATGCAACCTGAAACACCGAGATATAAATATGTTCATTTTTTTTTTTTTTCACCCCAGATCATGTGATGAAGTATTGAGAAGATCTTTCTGTTATGTAAATTCCACAGGTACATGGTGACATTAGAACGTCAGATATTAGGGATAAAAAAAACTAGACAAATTTTGTACCAAAATCTGTGAATGTGGTCG
This sequence comes from Panulirus ornatus, assembly GCF_036320965.1. Lineage (NCBI taxonomy): Eukaryota > Metazoa > Arthropoda > Malacostraca > Decapoda > Palinuridae > Panulirus > Panulirus ornatus. The sequence continues at coordinate 58,180,781 of NC_092237.1, read as the reverse complement.
TTGTGGGAAAAATGTTTCTTTTTGTTTTTCTTCGACGCGAATATATCTGAGGAAATTCATTGTTCCAGTCCAGCTACAGCTGTAGGTGAGGTCAGACTGGCACTGGAGACTGAGGGATTCCAGTCCATTTCCTCTTATACTGGCTCAGTTAAGTCTTTACTGTGTCCTGCCTCATATCAATACGCATTTCAGTATTCGTATCCGTATACGATATATATATATATATATATATATATATATATATATATATATATATATATAATCATGCATGTAGCATACAACTGAATACCGTTAGCTCTGTTTGACAACAGGAATACATGAGAGAGAGAGAGAGAGAGAGAGAGAGAGAGAGAGAGAGAGAGAGAGAGAGAGAGAGAGACGACCTTCCACCATAACAGAAATTCTCGTCACGAAGCAGCGAGATGTGTGTGTGTGTGTGTGTGTGTGTGTGTGTGTGTGTATACCATGAATTCTCGGCTTTAATATCACTTGGTGGAAGACCGTTCGGTCCAGGAGGGCTTCGCAGAGACATAAACCTTTGTTTCACGGAGGTATTATATGATCCACGAACTACAAAGAGTTGAATATTTGTCAACACACGAAGCTATACGGCTCGTGAATTCGTGAGTATCAACACACGAAGCTGTATGATTCGTGAGTATCAACACACGAAGCTATACGGCTCGTAAATTCGTGAGTATCAACACACGAAGCTGTATGATTCGTGAGTATCAACACATATTAACACACGAAGCTATGCGATTCGTTATTATTAGCACACGAAGCTATATAACTCGTGATTATTAACACAAAGCTATATAATTCGTGATTATTAGCACACCAAGCTATATGTTTCGTGATTATTAACGCATGAAGGTATATAATTCGTGTTTATTAACACACGAAGTTATGCGATTCGTTATTATTAGCACACGAAGCTATATAACTCGTGATTATTAACACAAAGCTATATAATTCTTGATTATTAGCACACGAAGCTGTATGATTCATGCATATTAGCACACGAAGCTATATAATTCGTGATTATTAGCACACGAAGCTATATAATTCGTGAGTATCAACACACGGAGCTATACGATCCGTGATTATTGACACAAGAAAGCCAAACAATACGTGATTATTCACACACTAATATGAACACGTCGAGGTTTTCTGTGCAACCATGATCTAGTGTGACAGAGAACTGTGTATGACCTATGACCCCACTCAGGGTACATTCTATTATTGAGGTTATATATCATCTGTAATTAGACAAAGCTACGGTGGTCCATTAACAGCAGAGGTATAATTCATCACTTCGCTAATACACAGATGTACGGTGAATAAATGATTCGTAGGTGCGATCTGTAATTACATGGAAATTCATATTACATCTCTTTAGAAAATTAATCGTATGCGAAATTATGTATACATACATATATATATATATATATATATATATATATATATATATATATATATATATATATATATATATATATATATATATATATACATGTGTGTGTGTGTGTGTATGTGTGTGTGTGTGTGTGTGTGTGTGTTTGTGTGTATGTATGTGAGACACGCAATGCATAATCACAAAGACGTGTAAACTTTCAGTATACCCAGTTATTGTATTTTTGCATATAGCTACAAGAAATTAAGTACAGAGAGAGAGAGAGAGAGAGAGAGAGAGAGAGAGAGAGAGAGAGAGAGAGAGAGAGAGAGAGAGAATCTAAGGGAGAAAGTTGAATTAGAGAACATAAGAGCGATAGTGACTAATGATATGGTCTCAAATGACTGATTAACTCACCAAATGTACAAGATCAGTGATTCTTTGGCCATCCTGGGTTGTGCAATCTGACTCGATCCTATCAACGAAGAGGAGTAAAAAAAAAAGAAAAATCCTATAGGGTTGAAGTGCATGTAACAGCAAAGCTATTAGATCCTTTAAAAGGGGGATCCTGCTTGTTCTAGATAACAGAAGTGGTCAGATCCTTTATGATACATGAGTCTTATCGCTTATACCATGAAATAAGATCACCCATCGCTTATACCATGAAATAGGACCACCCTCTCTGGGCCTGCATGGGGTTGAGCTGCCTCTCCGCAACACACACACAGATGGTAATCACATATCAGGCGACTGAGCAACGTACGTGATGACAAGCTGCAAGGGTTCGTCGCCCGTCCATGATGAGAACGAGGCGTGGCCCATATCCTGCCAGCGAAGTCTACTGTTAACATCGTAGAGACATCGAGGACCTGAAACATACTAGGGATATTGAGGACCTGAAACATCGTAGAGACATCGAAGCCCTGAAACATCGTAGAGACATCGCGGACCTGAAACATCGTAGGGATATTAAGGACCTGAAACATCGTAGAGACATCGAGGACCTGAAGCATCGTAGAGACATCGAGGACCTGAAACATCGTAGAGACATCGAGGACCTGAAACATCGTAGAGACATCGAGGACCTGAAACATCGTAGAGACATTGAGGACCTGAAACATCGTAGAGACATCACTCACATCCAGGTGACATCTTGAAGATCCTTCCCACCCAAGATTTCGATCTCAAGACTGGCGTCTTCAACACAAACCGTCCATGATGGAGAAGAACCAGCTTCTTCCCCCTTGACCTGACCTGACCTGACCTGACCTCCTCAAAAGCATCACCGGCAGGTCACCACCGGCGAACGAAGTAACCTTTCGCTTCACGACTTACCCCGGATTTCGAACATGTTAGACGCAATCTGTGGACATCAAAGGCTTTTTTGGTTCCTCTGCACAGATGACGAAGTTTCTACACCCATGCTCGGCTTGGGCCAGACAAGGTTGTTTGCACTGCAGAAAAAAATTCATTTGGCGAACAAACTCTGCCAGGGTCACCATCCCACCCCCAGATTGGCTGAAGGCTGTAGAGTTGATATAGAGGAAGATATGTATATATATCTTATAAGATTGGATATACAGGAATATATGGTTTGATATTGAGGAATATATGGATATCTTATAACTGTATTATCATAGATTTGATATAGAGGAATATATGGATATATCCATATATAGAGGAATATATGGATATATCCATATATAGAGGAATATATGGATATATTATAGCTGTATTATCACAGATATGATATAGAGGATTTTATGGATATCTTATAACTATATCATCATAGATTTGATATAGAGGAATATATGGATATCTTGTAACTGTATCAACATTATACCGTCTCCAGACCGTGACAGCATATGTGATCAGAGTGAGGTATTAAGATGAAGTGAGGTAAAGATAAGAGTTCTTATCAGTACAAGAAGAGATAGGGAAGAAATGCACTCCGTTTTCTTCCCCTCTTAGAGATCTCGTGATGAGACAGCGTATATGTGAGAGACAGAGAATACATAAAGAGGTTAATGATAAAGAAAAAAAGGCAGAGAGAGAGAGAGAGAGAGAGAGAGAGAGAGAGAGAGAGAGAGAGAGAGAGAGAGAGAGAGAGAGAGAGTCATATATATGTATACATAGAGAAGAAATAGATTACATGGTAGAGAGAGAGAGAGAGAGAGAGAGAGAGAGAGAGAGAGAGAGAGAGAGAGAGAGAGAGAAGAGAGAGAGAGAGAGCACATTTCCAAATATTCGCTCGGAGGTATACCACAACCCAACCCCCAACCCCCTTCTCTTTCCCTCCCCCATTTTGCCCACAGCAACAACCACCCACGCCCGCCCGCCCACCCGCCCGCCCACCGCCCAAGCCTGGGCCCATCCGTCATGTAGTGCCCAGGCAGACAGCCCCCCTCCCCCCCCACCCCCTTCCGTACGAAATCCTTTTTTTTTTTTCAGTGGGAAAGTTGTGTGTGGTTGTAAGAGCGGGCACCCAGCGCGATCAAATAGCGGACTAACGAACCGTAAGACGTATGACGTGGGTGCTGGTAGTGGGGGGTGGGGTATGGGGTAGGGGGACGGTGTGAGAGGGGGAGAAAACGGGATATGTATTTAGGGGGAAATTTCAGAGTGTGGCATGCAGGTGGAAGAGGGAGGGAGAGAAATGGGAAGGGTTGTGTAGAGGGAGGGGTAAAGGTGTTGGAAAGGGAGGATGGGGAGGGGAGGTGGGTGGGTTTGATGTATATGTATTGGTCATTTACGTGATCGATAGAAAAAAAAAAAAAGAGAGAAGAGAAAAGGGAGAAAAGAGAAGATAAGAGAAAAAGGGGAATTTAAAGATACGAAAAGGATGATCACGCACACACACACACACACACACACACACACACACACACATACTCTCCATCATCTCGTATTTCCAGCTCCCTTTTTTTTAACTCCTTTCCCTCCCTCCCTCCCTCCCTCCCTCCACGCGGACCTTCGCCTTTGGGACCTGACAGACAGACAGCTCTGGAGCCACGACGGTCGCCTGGAACGGACCTGGAAGATTGGCAGGCAAGACCTCATAGCAAATTAGCTGTCCTTCCTCCTGGGCTGGACGTCGCAAACCCACACCACCACACCTCCACACCACACTACCACACCACCACCTCCACCACCACACCACACACCACACCACCACACC